>NC_050582.1:29458389-29758389 GCF_011100635.1 Trichosurus vulpecula
ACAGGGAAGTAGGTAGAATCAAGAAGACAATAGATACAATTACTGTGGCACTTTCCCCCTCTGTCTCACTCCTTTGCAGAGGTGAGGGGTTCATGGAGCGTGGCATATGTTGCATGTGTCTTCAGTCTTTTTAGGGACAGGAGGGATGATTGTGGAGGCAACCTGCTACAGGGGAAGAGATCAAGGGTATGAACAGAGGGGTTGATTTTGGTGAAGAGGACTATTGAGTGAGGGAGGAGAGAATGGTGGATAATCAAAGGGTTTTGAGATGTAGAGTAAGGGAGAAGAGGGAGCTTAAGTTAAACAGCCTCTATTTTCTCGGTAAAAGATGAGTCAAGGTCCTCAGCTATGACAAAGGTAAGAGGGAGAAGTGTGGGAAATTTAAGAGAAGAGGTCTGGAACAACCTCTGTGGAGAGTGGGATGGAGAAGCCATTAGGGAGGATTAAGGGGGTCACCTTGCTAACAGTGAGGGCCTAGTTGAGATTAGATAACATAAATTTGCAATGGGTCCAATTTGGTTTTGAGCCTTGCTCCAGCTCCATTCAGAAGCACATGAATATGCTGGCAGAGGGAGCCAGTTGTGGGAGTAATTCAGTACTGGGGTCTGGCAAAGCATGAGCATGGTACAAAGGGCAAGGTATTCAAGAGTAGAGAATAGCATAACACTGAAATAGTCAAAAATGAGGTCAAGTTTGGGAAGTGAGAAAAGTGAGGCCAGAGCAGGGGTGATGGCTAGGAAGGGCAATGAGGGGTAGAAGGACCAGGGCTCACAGTGAGGATGAAGACTAGGTTTAGGAGTGAGGCATGGGAAGAGATAGAGTCATAGGAGGGGTAGAGTAAGTATGAGTCAGGGTCCTAATCTATGACAGTGGGAACAGGGAGAAGTATGGGAATTCTGTCTCGCCATATTCCGTCTCTCTCTCCCTATTATATATGTACACATAATGATAGGAAGTTCTGGTCAAAGAAAGATTCTTGATCATGGAAATCTGAAGCTTCAGAATTCTTGATTGTGGAAATGGATTAATTATGGGGATGGTGGAATTGAGGGTCTGAACAAAACTGTGAGTGGCTATAAATATATTCTTTAAAGAGCTATAGAATTTGGAGTTGGAAGGGATGTAAAAGGGCCCTCATTTTATTTTATTGATGCCTATTGTTTCTGCACTCTAGTCATTCCCTGATACACACCTCTCTATAGCCCCAATGCTTTGAACCTTCCCTTAAAACAAAGAAATAAAATCTAAGATGTATCAATCAACTCCATCTGAGAGCACACAAAACATCTTATAGCACTAACCTACTTTTCTATAAGGAGAAGGGAAGCTTGTTTCATTGGTCTATTCGTTGGTCATTACAATCAGTTGGAGTTAAGCTATCTTTCAGGGTTGTTTTTGTTTACATGATTATCTGCTTACTTCACTCTGGACCAGTTGATATAAGTCCTCCTATGCTTCTCTAAATTCCTCATATTCTTTGCTTCTTATGGTCCAGTAACAATTACACTACAGCTTCTTCAACCATTCCACAAATGATGGGCCCCTACTCTATTTCCAATTCTTTGCTTCCATGGAGAATGTTACTATCAATATTTGGGTATATGGGGGACCTTTTTTTCTGTCTTTGACCTCGTTTGGGGTATATGCCCAGCAGTGAAATCCCCAGGTCAAAGGGTATGAACAGTTTAGTGACTTTTTTTTTTCACCTAGTTTCAAATTCAGAATGCTGGTCCTTTCATTCTATAGATGAATAAAGAGAGGTTAAGTGATTTGCCCAAAGTCACAAAGGAAAAGTGAGCTCCAATCCTGGCACTGTGTGACTTTGGGCAAGTCTTGGCTATCAGTTGCCCTCTCTGCTAAATGAGGGGGTTGGACTAGATTCGAGGTGTCAAATAGAGCATATGGCCAGCTCACAATACTCCCAATTGGGCCTGATCCAGATTAAAATATAATTGGGAAATATTTAACAAAAAAACCCAAAAAATATAATGGGGTTTGTAGTTTTGTAGGCCAATATGTGGCCTGCAGGGATCTTAACGTATGGTTTAGTGGCCCCTGTTTCTATCTGAGTTTGACACCATTGGACCAGACCATCTCCAAGGTAAACATCCTGCTGGCAGGCCTGAGCAATGCTAAGTTAAGAGAAGCAATGTTGGTCTTCTGTGACTACTCAAGCATGAATTTCTCTGTTCAAGTGAACAAAGAAGGATCTCTCAGGTCCTAATGGCTTTGTGGTATGAAAAAAAGAGAAATCTCTAATTTATGTACCACTGGCTTCAGCTTACTACATAGTTACCATTCTCAGGTGGTCAACCAAGACTGATTAGACTCCTTCACCCCTTGTCATAGATTAATAGGCAGAGATTGTTAGAACTGGGAGTGAAATTCGAGATCATTAGTGCTACCTCTTGACTGGAGGGGCTTGATTTTGCCTGCTAGCCTGTGGCAGCCTTCCCACAGAGCTGTGCTGCTTCTGACCTAAACCAAAAACTTCCAAAGACAAACCTGTAGCTTCAGGCAAAGTATACTTATGATTTTTTTTTTGGCAGCTTGGAGCACTGCAGATCACTTGCAATGTCTGGCTCAGGGGGAAAAAAAAACAGATATGTAGGATTAGCATTTCTATGATCTCACCAGCTGATATTTTCAGCTAGCTGCATGGCACATACAGATTTCAGAGCAGACATTTTTCAAAGGGATCTTATTAACAGGGGTCTTAGTACTATAAACAAAGGCAAGAGGATTCATTTTTACAACACATAATTATTAAATAATATTATTATTCTAGCTTAGAATGAGACATTGCATTTGAAACCACAAAGTCCTACTAACAGTATCTCATATGGCATGGAGGTGACCCTGGGTTCTGGAAGGCTATGTCTACCAAGCCTCATGTGTGGCATCTTTTATCATGCTGTTAGGGCTTTGAGTATAGTCTCCTGCCTTCTGAGGCCTTTTCTGATTCCCCCCTCCCCTGCCCCCCCCAGTTAGTGTTTCTACCCATTTCCTCAGTTGAATATTAGCTCTTTGAGGGCAGGGCCTGTTTCATTTTTGTCTTTGTATCACTAACACTTAGCACAGCGCCCCTATCACATAGTAGGCACTTAATAAATGCCTATTGATAGATTTGTTTTGTCCTTGAAAAGTCTGTTCTAATCCTAATTATGTTTCCTTGACAAATGATTTCTTTATTTCTTCTGGAAGCTGGTTGTATTTCTCCTTATCTTTATAGACTTAGAGTTTAACTATGTCTTAGCTTGTTAAATCTTGGATTCTTTCTTGTTGAGGTTTTATAGATTCTTTCAGATTGCATTTCACCAATTCTGGGCAGTTACCTTCGAAAATTTGCAGAAATAATGTTCAGGACCTTTGGTTTTCCCAAGTTCTCTTGAATGAATGTAATGGAATATTATTGTCAGTAATCTTCAAGTTGCTATGTCTTGACTTCTCTTCCAGGTCTATCACTTAGGTATGTGTATTTTCCAGTAGTTGGGCATTTTTATGTGGGATTCCATTTTATACTGTACATAATAGATTTGTTATTGCTTCTATAAATCTTTTTGAGGTTTTTTATTATGTTCTCCATTTTGGTCATTTTCTTCATTAATTTCTCTTTTTGCAACCCAATTCTTACTTTATTTCTCTTGGTTTTTCATTTTCTTAAAAAAATTATTATTATAAACTTAAATGCTGACAAAATAAAAATGGAAAACAGGACTGTATATGAAATTGTGAACTTCTGTTGTCTACAATTTTTTTTAATGCATATGACGTGTAACCTCATAGGAAAAAATTTGCTCTGCTTGTCTGTCCCATTAGGAATGTCTTTCTTTTTTCTTTGCGTATTTCTGAATGTTTCATCGGTACTCTGTTTTTTGTCCCTCTTTCTTTCTGCATTGCTCTCACAACTCATTGATGACTCCTCTACCCACAGGCTGCAACAGAAGTAATCGATAAGTAGAGTCAAGCTGAACAAATCAACACATCGGTTGTGTCTGAAAATAGGGATCTCTTATTTTCACCTATTGTCATTGCCTTTTTTGCTAGGAGATAGGAAGTATGTTTTCATTATACAGATAAGGAATCTGAGGCCCAGAGAGGTCAATAAATCCTGAGGTTGCTGTGTCATGACCTATCCAGTAGGTCTGTCACGTGGGTATGTGTATTTTCCAGTAGCCAAGGTCATGCATGTAAATAAGTGACAGAGGCAGGATTTGAACCAAGATCTGATTCCAAAGTAAGAGGAGTAGCAAGCCAGAGAGATCTATTTTCTTTTGTACTTGTTCCCAAATCCCATTCACATACTTTTATTGCTTTAGGTGCAAGCAGTATGCTCATGCTACTTCCTGTAGCAGTCTCACCCCATTTTGATCATTCTTACTCCTCTTCAGTTCCTTTCTAACCCAGTTTACCCATCACCCAGCCCAGTGGTGTCAAACTCAGATAGAAACAGGGGACCAGGAAACCCTGACGGGAGGACATGTTGACTTAGAAAACCACACATTAACATTATCTATGTTTCATTGTATTATTATTTATTTCATTAAATATTTCCTAATTACATTTTAATCTGGTTAGGGCCATACTTAGGAATGTTGAGGGGGCTGCATGTTGCCCAAGGACCAAGTATTTGACACCTCTGACCAGGATATTCTGTCTTGCCCCTTGGTACTCATGTTCTCTTGTCAATACACTGCCCTACATCTTCCAAAGTTTCAACTCACTTCCTCTTCCATGCTTGAATAGGAATCTGGGTCTCCCCTTTGGATATTATATCCTTTGCAGCCATCTCCATTCCTTCTTCCACTCTCCTCATAGCAATAATAACCTGCATTTATATAGGGTGCCCCCAAAGGCCATGGGGAATTTAAAACATTAAGAATTCAAGTTTTCTAGGAGAAAGAAAATCAGTAAAATGCAACAGAGAGTAATTTATCCAAGTTTTAACATGTTTAATTTTAAAATCTTTATGCTTCAACATGTCCACCACCATTACATATATATAGAATGTGGATTTTTCTAGATCCATGAATACATTCTGAAGTTGTGTTACAGCAATGATCACAGAAGTCATAGGAGTACAAAGTTGGTTCAGAGAGTAAAGTTTTGATGAGCACATTTGAGTTTTAACACATCCCTACTGTTGTGAATTTTCTTCTAATTGCTGCTAAAGAATTATACTTAGCTAGCCAGAGAACATTACCCACTTTGTCTTCTGTTGAAGCCAACAGAAGCCAACACGGCAGAGTATATAAAGAGCTAGAAGACCTGAATTCAAGTCCAGTCTCTGCCATATACTGGCTATATGACCTCGGGCAGATCACTTACCCTTTCAGTGCTGTAGGTCAAGGGTGTCAAATTGACATGGAAACTAGGCCACTAAACTGTATATTAAGGATCCCTGTGAGTGACATATTGACTTAGAAACTCACATGTTAACATTATCTATGATCTATTGTATTTTTATTTATTCTGGTAAATATTTCCCAATTAGGTTTTCATCTGGTTGAGGCTGTACTTGGGAGTGTTGCAGGCACTGTGTTTGACACCACTGCTCTAGGCAATGGAGACTACAAATTCTAGAGAACATGCTGATCTGCCTTGGGAGAAGCAATCTCTTTTTTTTTTTAAATAAATAATTAATTTTTAGTTTTCAACATTCACTTTTATAAGATTTTGAGTTCTAAATTTTTCTACCTCCCTCCCCTCACCCTTCCCCAAGACGGCTACATGTGTACGATCATATTAAACATATTTCCACATTAGTCATGTTGTGAAAGAAGAATCAGAACAAAAGGGAAAAACAAGGAGAAAGGAAAAACAAACAAAAAAAGAAAATAGTATGAGAAACAATTTCTTTATGAAAGACATTCTCTATGCCAATGAAAATATGGATCCAGTCCCTAGGCAATGCCTATCTATGCTATGGCTTATTATCTGGAAAAAAATTAGAATAAATTGACTTCTTTGTTTATAAACCACTTTTGGGGCTCCCTCTATGTGTTGGCTTCTCCCATTAGAATGTAAGCTCCTTGAGGGCCATGAATGTCTTGCTTGCTTCTGTTTATATCACCAATGCTTAACACAGTTCCTGGCACATAGTGAGTGCTTTATAAGTATCCTATCAAAAATCTGAATCAATTAACCTCTCTATTGCACATTACTGATTATAGAATTGGAATTATTAGGATTTCAAATTGTACACGATATTTGGTCTTTAAGGAGATGCAGTATAACACTTTAAGGTTTGGAGTGTTTTCTTTATACCAAGTCTGTAGGATAGAGAGTACAAGTATGATTATCCCCATTGTACAGATGAGGAAATGAAGGCTCCAAGAGGTCATAACCTTTAAGTCACTGGTAGATGGGGAAGAATACATTGAACAGTATATTCTTGACTTGTGGAAGCAAGAGGGCTATCTGCAGGATAAAGGGTACAGGCCTGAGAAAAGGATATGAGAGCCAGTGTGGAATGTGTCACTTGGAATTGGTAGAGGCCTTCCACCAAGCTATGGGCCTTTAGGCCTCCCGGAGCATTCTGCTCTGGGAATGGTGTACCCACCCTTCTGTCTTAAGGGCCAAACAAAAGATGGGGGATGCTCACTCAGGGTCTATGTAGAGTATTAGCACCAGTTGGGGCAAGCAAAGAGGCCTCCCCAAGAAAAAGGCCTAAGCTTCAGTGAAGTGGCTTGAACAGGATAAAGTTTCAACTCCCTAAACTCCTGACATTTTGGTTTCCTAATCTCCAGTAGAGTCATTTAGGTTAGAGGACTATACTACTGCAGAACGATTTTCCTCTTTAGCCCTTCAGATCCCAGTAAACCTCCAACACTCTGGTAATTTACCTACCCAATTAGGCTTTGGGATTTGAGGATTATGTCTGCTCTTGGCAGGCCTTGGGCCTTCCCTCCCCTTCCTCAGGCAAGGATTACCCAAGCTGCCAATCTCTATCTGGGGATTTCCCTGACTGCTGCTTTATGCCCTTTAGTTTTATTAATTCCTCTTATAAACTCCTCAAACAGAAAAAGTAAGGAGACAAGTCAGCAAACACACATGTAATAATAGCTCAGATTTCTGTAGTGCCTTAAGATTTACAAAGGCCTTAAGGCTGACACTGCTTGCAAATAACATTCCTCCCATTTTACAGAGAAGGAAGCTGAAGCTCAGGGAAGTTGAAATACAGTAAGTAATTGGCAAAAACCAAGTTCAGTAAGCAGTAAAGCCAGGATTCAAACCCAGGTCTGCTGACTTGTTATTTCAGTGTTCTGTCAACTGTGGACCATGTTGCCTCTCTCTTGCTCAAGAGACCAACCAACCCTTTCAGTCCTGGGTTCTAACAAGCCATAACAATATGGGCTTCTAATGAATTTAGCAAATTGGTCAGTGTATGGAAAGCTGTGAAAGATGGGTCAAGTCTTGAATTAAATATTCTGAGGACAGAAAATTGTGGGGATGAACTTTATGATTTTTCTCCTGTCTGATTTCTATCACGTAAGGGGTGGGGAGGGAAGGGGTGGCCATGTGATGGATGTTTATTAGAGCAGCAGTACCATCTGCTGGATACAGTACTGGCCTTGAAGTCAAGCAAACAAGGGTTCAAATCCTGGATCTAAAGAATACTGGCTTTGTTCCCCCAGACACATCACTTAACCTCTCAGTCACCTAGCCAATTCTTGACACTAGAAGTTACAGAAAAATTGCTGCTCTGCATGGTGAAGGGTACTTACTGGTGGGTTTTCTCTTTAAGTTTTATTGGTGCCTTTTGTTTTAATACCACAGTCTTATATTCCCCACCCCATCCCCCCAACTTTTGTGTCAGAGGAAAACATTTAAGCCAAACTGAGTGATCTTATGTGACAGTGCATGCCACATTCCCCACCCTTCGTCTTTCTTCTCCATCCCCTTTCCTCCCCTGAACACCGAAGGAGGGAAGAGAGGTTTTCTCATTGTGATAGGAGTTCCCACACTGGCAGTTTCCCTATAGTGATTAGAGAATCATTGATTTCAAGCGGGAAGGTACTTCAGAGGTCATCCAGTCCAATCCCTTCATTTTGCAGATGAGGAACTGAGGCCCTGTATTCAGGAGCCATACATTAGGCCCCTGTTCTTTCAGGGGTCAGGCGCCACAGCTTGAAAAAGGTTGCAGAGGAAATTGAGCTGAGACAGACTTGTTCCTTGCCAAGTTCCTATGCAGATTTCCTAGGAACTCAGCTGAGCCTATGAAAGAACTCGAGAGAGCAGCCTATCCTATTGGGAAACCATCAAGGCAAAAAAAAAAAAATTGCCCTAGCTGGGTGACATGCAGTCCTTCAGAGGAAGACTAGGTGTTCTGCATTTAAATTTTTGAGCCAATGGAATAATTTTCATGATAATGAGGTCTTGAAAAAGAAAAGTTCTGACTCCATTTTATGCAGCAAGCATTTTTTATGTATCTGCTATCTGCCAGGTCGTTTGCCAGTTGCTGGGTCTACAAAGTCAAAAATGAAATAATTCCTGCCCTCAAGGAACTTATAATAGAAGGGGGTGAATGATATGCATGTAGATACCTAAATATGAAATGTGTGTAAAATAAATACAAAGTCATTTGGGCTGGCAGAGGGCTCTAAAAGGGTGGGTGGTGTGGAATGATTTGGAAAGGGGGGGATTTAGGGACTTCAAGAGGCTCTAAAAGGGTGGGTGGTGTGGAATGATTTGGAAAGGGGGGGATTTAGGGACTTCAAGAGGCAGAGGTACTCCAGGCATGGACAGAGACATGAAGGTGGGAGAGGGAATGCAGTATATGGAGAACAGCATGAAAACCAATTTGGCTGGAATGTAGAACGAGAGAGGGGAGTAATGTGAAACTAGTTTGGGGGGCAGGTAGGTGGTGCAATGGATAGAGTACCTGCCTCAGAGTCAGGAGGATATGAGTTCAAATCCAGCCTCAGACACTTGACACTAGCTGTGTGACCTTGGGCAAGTCACTTACTCCCAGCTGCCTCAGCCCAAAAGGGAAAAAAAAGTCTGGAAAGATAGATCAGAGCCATATTGTAATGGGCTTGAAATGTCAACTAGAAGAGTTTATACTTTACCTTGGAGGCAACTAAAAATACTAAAGTTTCTTGAGCAGGGTAATGACATAATTAGATGTGATTTAGGAATATACAATACTTGGTTGGGGATTTAAATCTCCAATTACACCTATATTTTTGCTTTCTAGTTTAAAAAATATTGGCGGAGAGAGCAGCTTGTGAGGAAGATACTGGGCATAGATGGCTTTTTGGAGAAGCATAGCGCCAAGGGGAAGATAGAGATAGGATGGCGGTGGGATAGGCTAGAAGGGTCCGGAGGTTTGGATTGGAGAGATTTGGGAATATTTGTGGGTAGATGGGAAGAAGCCTCTCTGGCCCTCCGTTTTCTTATCTGTAAAATAAAGGGGCTGGAATAGATGACAACTAGGAGTCCACCAGGGTGAAAGTTGCTGAGAGGCAGATTTATGTTTAATTGCAGGGAAAACTTTCTAGCAATGAGAGCTGTCCCCAAGCGGAATGGGCTGTCCCTTGGGGAGGTAGGTAGGGGGTGATACAAGAATCGGGGCGCTGGCAACCCTTCTAGGGCTGCCATCAGGTACCCTGTTACTGGCCCGCCCTCTTCCCCTCCTCCACCCCACTCTGGGCTCCTAAGGAGCTGGGGTGTGGTTCGAAGGCGCCCCCGGAGTGAGACAGACAAAAGGCTGCACCGCCCCTTCCCTCCCCTCCTCCTGGCCCCACCCTCGGGCTCTCTGCCGCAGTATAGTCTCACTGCTGAATCAGGCCCTGGCCACCGCCTTCTCCTCCAATCACGGCCGGCCCGGTCCGGGCCCCAGCTCCAGCTCACCCGCAGCGGCGCCAGCGCAGCCTCTTAGGAGCCTTCTCTTTGCAGCATTCCTCTCCCCCCCACCAAGCTCCAATCAGAGCAGGCAGCACTCCTCCCCTCTCCGGCTCCGCTCCGCCTTGCGCCAGCCGCCCACTCTCCAGGCCGCTCCCGCGCCCGCCGCGCTTCGGCCGCGCGCTGCGTGTGCGTGTGCGTCTGCCCCTGTGCGTGCGCGTGCGTGCGCGGAGGGCTGCTTCGGGCGTTCGGGAATCTCGTCTGCTCCCGACGTCTTCGCCTCCCCCTCCTCTCTGGGAGTCCACTCTCCCTGCTCTCCCGTGTCCTAGCGCGCCTCCCGGTCCTCTCGGGCCCGCCTCCTCCATCTGCCCCTCGCCACTTGCTCTGCAGCCATGCTCTGCGGGGGCTCGGCGCGCTTCCTAGCCCTCGCTTTCACCTCGGCGCTCCTGCTGCACGGAGGTAAGGCTGGCCCGGGGCCGGGTCGGGGGAGGGGAGGAAGGGGGAAAGAGCGAGAGAGAGAGAGGTGCCCCTCTCCCCCAGCCGCCCGGCTTGCGTGACGTCCGCTTCGCAGGTGGGAGCCGGGCTTGGCCCGAGGGGGGGAGGGGCAGGATCGGGCCGCTGCTTCGAGCGCAGCAGAGCTCCCCTCCCGACTGTGGGCAGTCCTGCTAGCCCAACACGAGACTCTGCCAGAGGGCTAGTGGGCGGCCGGCCAGACTCGACTCAGACCTGGTTAGCCGGTGGCGGGGGCGCGAGGTAGCTAGCCTGGCAAGTTGTGGCAAGTTGGCGGCCCAGCTCAAGGCAGGTGGGCAGCCACCTCTGGGACATCGCACCTAGGGGGTTGCGGGGGAGGGGAAGGGAGGAGGATCTGCCTTAGTCCAACTCCTGGAACTTTGGCCTAAGTGAACGGGATACCCGTGACTTTTGCTTTTCTTCTGAAAGTTTGCCATGCTCTGCCACACTTCCCTGCTAGCAGCGGTTTTGGGAGCAGGCGGGTTGGAAACCCTTGTTTTGAGCATCCCCGTCTTTTGCCAGCCGCAGAGGAATGACCTGAGTGGGGCCCGTGCAGTCTATGGGAAAGTAAATGCTGCTGCTGCTGAGCAGCTCGTGACACCTGTCTCAGCAGATTTCTGTTATTGTTCAGCTGATGGGAGGAGAATGCCCTAGATTGAATTGTGCTCTTGTCCTGGACCTAAGCATTGTCCCTTCTGTTTATGGTGCCACATATGTGGAAGTTCAGTCGTTGCATTGAGAATGGAGTCACAGGCAGCTGGATGAAAGTTGTTTGGAGGATGAACGAATCCAGGGGAACCACGGCTTTTTTTTCTGCCCAATCGACCCATCCACATTTTAAAAGCATACAGTAGGCTGAGGACTGTAATTACCAAATTCCAGACCGGTTTTCATAACCATCGGGCTTAAACCATTAGGCTTGGGAAGTAGAGAAGTGGGCATTAGAGGTTCATAGGTTTAGAGATGGAAATGACCATCTGGTTCAACTCTCTCATTTTAAGGAGGCCCAGAGAAATGAAGTAATTTCCTCAAGGTCACATTGGTAATAAGTGGCATAGTAGAGGATTCAGATTCAGCTTCCCTGACTCCATATTGAGGCTTGTTCTGCCTTTGCAGGAAAGATACGACTTAGCATTTCTTGCCTTTTTTACTCAGTGTTGGAAGCAGTTTTTCTGATTGGAGGCCATGCTACCAAGTCTGCCAAAGTGGCCTTAGGTACAGAAAAGATAAACTGATGAATCCTATGTATGTACAGATAGGCAGAAACTGTTCAGTTCCTGGCTTTAAAATTAGACTTTGCCAATTTCCTCTCGGCCCAGTGAGGTCACAAATATTAGAAGCTAAAGAATTCCTTTTGGCTCTTTCTAAACTTGGACTCTCTCTAAACTGCTCTATTGAAATAAACACAGCCTAATAAATACTTGCTGGATCAAACGATCTTAAAGGTTTTGCCCATCTGTAAGGATCTTCGATCAGATGTGTGAACTTTATTTGTAATTGTTTGACTTGGCAAAGACCTCATGAAAATTATCCAGAAGCCTGTGTTGTTTTGCCTCAGAGTAATTTCATGTTTAGGCCTAATTTTTCCGAGGAAGTTAAGATGAGAAATCCCAATAGGACTCAATTCTCAAGTGATTGCTGAACCCAGTCACAAAGAGAATAGCTCTGTATTTGAAATACTGTCAGGGCCTTAGCGCAAGGAAACTCGATTTCAGGTTCTTAAGACTTCAAAGGGGAGGGAAAACCATTCCTTTTTTTGTCTATAATTATGGATGGTAATTATCAATTCATTGTGTTATTAGCTCTGGAAGCCCTGTGGGGGCCCTGAGCAAACCCAGGCACAGGGTCTGGTTAGGGATTCTGGTGGCTGAAGTTCAGATGTAGGATGCATCCCTGCTTACTTTATTTATTGCATATTTTGAAAGAATGAAGTGTTTCTTATGAAGGAGATATCTAGAAAGCTGAGGATTTACCATCCTTTTTTAAGGACTAAAATTTTAACTGCTTTGGGTACACATTTCTAAAATGTATGATATACTCCTCTGCTTTCTTAAATAGAATATACATATTTCAATACTTTAAAAGATACAGGATTTCATTAATGCATATTATAACCATTTCATGCTTTAATCTTTTATATGAAATTGAATCTGCATTACATACTGCTTGCTTTTTAAAAAGGTATATGATCATTTCTAAATATTGCTTTCAAAACTCCTGCTTGTTTGTGCTTCCTTCAGAACTTCTTTCTGTCCTTTTCTGTGCATTTAAAAAAAAATCCATTTAAATGAGTATTTAAAAAAATTTCCATTGCTGGCACTCCACCCCCTCTTCCCACCCATTAAAAATGTAAAGAGGAAAAAAAAACCCTTGTAAGAATTAAGTGTAGTTAAACAAAATGAGTCCATGTAGTGGCCATGTCCGATCTGCACCTTCATCATCAGTACTCTGGAGACATGATTTGTCATTGATCAGAGTTCTTCAGAGTTCTTCAGCCTTTCAGAGTTTTTGTTTACAATGCTACTCTGCTGTATATATGGGGCTTTCCTATCTCTATGCCTTAGTTCAGAGGTGTCAGAGATTCCAACCTGATTAAAATGTAATTGTGAAATATTTAATAAAATAAAATACAATAGAACATAGATAATGTTAATATGTGGTTTTCTAAGTCAGTATATACCCTACAGGGATCCTTACATACAGTCTAGTGGCCCCCTTTTCTATTTGAGTTTGCCAGCACTGCCTTAGTCTATTCTGTGTTCTATCGGGAATGTTCTACCTCCCCCTTCTTCTCCTACCTGGCTTTCAAGAACCAGCTCACATTCAATCCTCCTCCGTGATGTCTTCTCTGGTAACTCTAGTTAAATATACCTTTTCCTGCCTTAGTCATGGTGTAGCATTTTGTTTGTACTTCCTTTGTGTATTTATTATCATTTTATATCGGAGTTTTGTGTGTGCCATTTTTCCTTCTCTCCTATAGTGTATGCTGCAGAAGGGCTAATTTCCCTTTATGTCTCTCCCTAGTGTGTGACAGATGTTTTTACGGAGAGGTACTTAACGTTTGTGGAAGAGAATTCATTGGTAGTCCAAAAGCTCAAGAAGAGAAAAGCAAACAGACTCTTGTCACTTCGGTCTTGGTTTTCATGCATTTGGTTTTGCAATCCAGGGAACCGAACTCAGCAAAACACAAATTTGATATATTAATACAGTGACTGGAACTCTTATGATCTGTAAGTCATTTTTAGCATTAAGGGCATTTTTTGCAGGGGAGGGCCCACTTAGGCCACCATATACCTTTTGGGCTAAAAAAAAAAAATCCGGCTTCTGGGGACTAACCTTCTGGTCTCTCTGAGCTTTACTGGCTTGGTCCATGCACAACAGAGGATGCTGGGTGCCATTTACAATTTTTTAAGATCTATCTAAACAAAAATAACTGAAACAGAAAATATATGACATTCTTTCCTTATCCACACCCTGCCTCTTTGCTGAAAGGATCAAAATTGGCTATTATGATTATTCAGAGTTTGACTTTTTTCCATGTTCTTTTCATTTGCCTTACTGTAGTCATTATGTATATTATTACTTTGGTTCTGGTTGTTGTACTTTACATCAGTTCAGACAAACCTTCGAATGTTTCTCCTAATTTACTTCAGGAAGCATTGATTAAGCATCAGCTGTGAGCGAGGCATTGTATTAGACCTTCGGGAATTTTATTTTTTTTGTTCTTGGACTGTAATTTCATGGAATTCTTGGTGAGGAAAATGCAGATTGGCACATTCGTGAAGCGTAAAGTGTTAGAGAGTTTTCTAGGGCCACTGAGAAGTGGTGATTTGCCTACTTCTTGATAGACAATGCGGTGCCATGCCACATCTCTGGGCTCTGAGTTTATAAAGACGAAGAAGAAAAAGCTCCTGATCTCAAAGAGCTTACGTTCTACTTGGGTAGGAGGCAATAACAAGTACACATATAAATAATCTAGAATACATGCAAAATAAATAGACTAGGAGTGGGGAAGTAAAGTGTTGACCACGGAAAAGAATCTGGAAAAGCCTCTTGCAGGAGATGGCTCTTAAGCTCATCCTTGAAGGGACCTAGGGGTTCCACAAGGTGAAGGTGAGTAATGACTTACATTCCCAGCATGGGGGACAGGCTGTGCAAAGTCATGGAGGCAGGAGGTGGAATCATGTGTATTGGGAACAAGTAGACAGAAGCATAGAGTTTTTGGGGAGAATACTGTGTAACTGGTCTGGAAAGATAGTCTGGAGCCAGACTGGGAAAGGCTTTCAATGCTAAAGAAAGGACTTTACATTTTGTCTTAGTTGCAGGTGTCAGAAAAAAGGTGTTTAGACGTAGGCTTTAGGAATTTCAGTTTGGCAGCCATGGGGAGTAGCCTTTGAAAAGGGAAAATGTATCAATTAAGAAGCTAAGGCAGTAGGGAGGTGATGGCCCATTGAAGGTAGGAAAGGGCCTGGATGGAAGAGACACTGAGCTAGAAGCAGCGGATGTGGCATCTATGGTTACACTGGGCTGGGTTAGTGAGAATAGAGCGCTCTCTCTGAGTACTTACTTCGTATTATCTTTTGTACATATTTCATATTTAATTATATACTCTCAGGTTACTTTTCCCTCAGTAGAATGTGAGCTCCTTTTGGGATTATTTGGTTTTTGTCTCTGTATGCTTAGCATAGTACCTGGCAATAGGTACTTAATGTTTGTTGAATGAATAAAGAATATTCCTGCCCTCAACAGAAATAGAGAATGGGGAGGGGGGAAGCTGGGTTTAGGGGGAAAGGACATGTTTAGTCTGAAATGCTTATGGAACATTTTGGTAGAGCTGTTCAACAGGACATTGGAGATCGACTGGAGCTCAGGAGAGAGAAGAGGGTTACATATAGAGATATGGGGGTTCGCTGCAAAGTCCTTGTATTCTGGATTTCTTATTGACCAATAATCTGTTACATACGTAGAATACAATGTGTTCAGCATTACCCAACCAATTGGTACCTACTTTGTTTCCAGTTTTCTGCTACTACGAAAAGTGTTACTATGAATACATGTTGTGTGTATGTATGCATACACACACACACACACTATCTGTATATCTGGCTTTGATCTCTTGAATTGAATCTAACTTTTTTTATCTTGGTACCTCAGAGCTATTGTTAGGAACTTCAGTAGTTTGTCTAATGCCTCATGGGGCTGTAGAGGTATATATGTGTGTGTATATATATGACATGTATTTTATATGTCTATATGTACACACTCATGCACACACACACACACACACACACACAGAGTTATCCCTTCCACATTTCAACTTTTCCCATTTCGGTTTTGATATATCTTGGGTCAGCATCAGAAATTACTGTAGTATGTCATATTTTTAAATGTCTTTTTCATTTGGTATTTTCACTGAACATTGACCTATGTATAGCTTATGACCAAATACTTGACCCAAATTTTACAGTAAACACCCCATAAAAGAAAAAGGAAAAATTTCAAACTTCTTCTCCTGGACAAAGGGAGGGGTGCAGATTTTCTAGTTGAGGGGGTACCATGCCCCTAACCCCCACACATGGAAGGGAGAACTGTATAGCTTTCTGGCCTACCCTTAAATGGTACTAGATTACTGCACTCAATTCCCATCATCTTTTCATATTTCACTTTTCTTCTTTGCTTTCATTCTTGGTAGTGTGGGCTGGGAAATCAGATTGAGCAAATCGCTTCACATCTCTGGACCTCATTTCCTCATCTGCAAAATGAGGGGGTTGGACAAGATCACTTCTAAGATCTTTTCCTTCCTTTAATCTGTGATCCTGTAATAAAAATGGTTGAAAGTGTGTGTAAAATAAGGTTCTGAGCCAGGGACCTTTTAGGGCTTTTTAGATGAGCAAAATATCTGAGTGTTTGAACTCCTGTCAGAAACTTTTTTTCTCTTTTATTTGTTCATTGATTTTTATCGTTTCCAGCTCTGTGGAGAAGTGGGGGTGGAGTTTCTTGGTTTATCTATGCACATGAGGTGGCCTATTGGGTCTTTTCCTATCTCTGGTTTTCTTTGTTTCCTCATTTTCTGTTATAAATGTTATAAATCACGTATCTTTGGATCAGATGGAGTTTAAGGTTTGTTTAAATTGTTTTTGTCTTACCGTCATCTGAATTCAATCTCTTACATGATTGGTTAATTATTATAAAAGTATCAACGATTGAACTATCATGACTTTCCTGTTATAGTTGTGGTTTGCAGAAAAAAAGGCTAGAGTCAGATTGTGGTGAATATGCTGTTCTTGGAGGAGCTGACACTGTATTCTCAAGCCTAGTAGGACTGCTTAGAGTTGTGTTACTAACAGTGGGAATGGCTTTGTCATAGGCTGCTCATGTTTTTATTTGGCCATTCCCCTGGTGCCCCAAAAGTCCCCACTTGGGACATGGCTTTTGAGGGTTGGGAGAACAGTGTCCGTGGGCTGAGTAGCATTATATAGTGGAAAGAGTGTGGAACTTGCAGTTAGGCAATCTGGGTTTGAGTCCTAGCCAAGACCATACAAGCTGTGTGACCAGGGCAAGTGTCAACCTCTCTCAACCTTGGTATCCACATCTGTAAATCATTTGGCCTACCTACTTTGCTTGATTATTGGGAAGAAAGTGAAATGTGAATTGGATAGTAGTTTATTCATTTTGCATTGGATCACCTCTGTTATGCCAGGAAACATCCATACATTCTAAAGAGGTGAACTAGCACGCATCGTTGACATTCCTGAGTAGCCTTATTCTGAATTACCTTTCCAAATTATAGGCTCCACCCCTCTATGAAAGGAATAATTCTAATGTAAAATGAACTAGGATGCAAGTAATACCAAGTACCAGCTGAGTACTCGTTATTGTGATGATCCGTGGCAGTGCAGGATAGTGCAAAAGAGCGCTCGATTCTGAGCAACAAGGTTTGGGTTGCAGAGTGGTGATTTTGCTGTTGGAATGATATGAGAAGCAAACTATACTAGCTCACAGCTAGCACTTATATAGCAATTTAAGGCTTACATTTTTGATATTTATGAGACTTGATGGCTTTCAAAGAACTTTCCTCATGGCAGCCCTATGATGTAGGTAGTGTAAGTAATGATGTCAGCATTTTACAGAGAATGAAATAACTTGCACCTAGTGAGGTAGCTTTTGTTGGTCTTCTGACTAATTCCATTGTTCTTTCTTTTTACAAATGCCCACAGCTTTAGATCTGGAAGGAACCTTAGAGGACATCTAATCCAACCTCCCAGGGCAGCTAGGTGGTGCTGCAGTGGATAGAATGCTGGGCCTGGAATTGGGAAGACCCGCCCTCCTGAGTTCAAATCCAGCCTCAGACACTTCCTGGCTGTGTGATCCTGGGCAAGTCACTTTGCCCTGTTTGCCTCAGTTTCCTCATCTGCAAAATGAGGTGGAGAAGGAAATGGCAAAACCCCTCCAGCATCTTTGCCAAGAGAATACAGACTCAACAAAAAGTCTGACCTCCTCATTCAACAGATAAGGAAATTGGAGCTCAGAGAGACTAAGTGACTTGGCCTGATGTCATACTGCCAGTAAGAGGCAGACCTAGGTTTCTTCTTGGTTGGGAAAGTACTTTGGCTGTAGCAGTGTAAATGATTGTTATTAAATTCGAAGTAGCCTCCAAACTGGCCTGACTACTTCTAGTTTAGCCCTTATCTAAACTATCCTTCACTTCCTAAAATACTCAAATGGATCTATGATCTAATCTGTTCAGGAATTCCCTCCAGTGATGCAGAACTCTAGCCATCCCTGCCTGTCTGTTCTGAGTGACGCTCCTCCATGCCCTCCTGAAAGTTTGCCACAGGGCTCTTACCCACTGTACTGGAGGTCTTCCTCTCCTTTGCCCAAATTATGAGGCTCTCAGTAGAGTACTGCGGTCATCCACCTGTCATCTACCTCTTCGATGTGATCACCTCATCTTCTTTTTTTGTCATTTATTTCTTGATGACATCATTTACTCCTGTTCTCTTTAGAGTTCCTTGTTAGATATGTGTTGCTGTCTACTCATCTACTTTTCTATTGCTCTTTTTGTGTCTCTTTAGTTCCCTGGAGACAAAAGCATTCCTGGTCTCACTGACATAGAGCACCACCAGTAAAATATTTGTATTGAAAAGATGGGCCTTTGTTGTTGTGGGAAGCTTGGAATCGGTAAAAATGCCCTGCAATTCCCCAAAAGCAATCCAAGCCTTTCTTCTCTTTTTCAAATCTCAGTCCAGCTTATGTATATATCACATATATCATTCATACACACAGTCTTATAGCATGCCCATACAGATGTATGTTAAAATCTAGACGATTGATGTTTTTCATTCATTGGTCTTTCCTGTGTGTTGGACAGGCCAAACTCCTTTAAGTCATTACAGATCTCTTCCAGGAGGCTCTGTAAGATCTTGGGGCTTGATGCAATCAACAAAATGTCATCTCTAAACAGGAGCATCTGGAGGAATTCACCATCCACAGAGAATTCTTCCTTCACCTTAACTCTGAGCCGGATCTTCATCATAGTGGCAAATAATTTTGGTGAGCATACATCTCCCTGTTTTCTGCCTCAACTGATGTTTAATTTCAGACAGTTATTGATCAGGATCGTTTTTGCTTTTACATCTTCCAGGGAATCCTGAATGATCTTGATACAGGGATGGGGAGACACCTGACGTTACAGTAGTCTTATCAGATGGATGTTTTGTTGTATGAAGCAGAATGCTTTTTGAAAAAAATGATCAGCAGTAAGCACAATATCTTTTATTCTCTACATCTTTTAATGAATTATGAGATAGTCAGGTTGTGGTCTATTGTTGAATACCACTTGCAGCAAAAGCCTACTTTTTCCCTACTAATACCCTCATTGAGGATGCCTTCAGTTCGTGTAAAGATGACCCTAAAAGATTTTTCCTATAGATGGGGGAATAGGCAAACAGGTTGCTAGTTATTGGTGTTTTCTTGGTCACCCTTTTTGAGTATTAATAAAGTTTGAGGGTTTTTTTTCCCCAGGCCTTTGCTATGCTCTTCTCCTTCAGATAACTTGTATATTGGTCCCGCATGCTTTCATAATTGCATGATCTCTTCTGTGTATACTTGATCCAATCTACTACCTTCTTCCATCTTTGTTCTCTTTAGTATCATTTCAACTTCCTCTGTGAGTACCCTAGGGACTTGTTGAAGTGATTTTTGCTTATCTTTTCCATTTTCCTTTTCTTTGTAGTCTTCTTTCCATTTTTATCCTCGAATGCCCTTGTGATGATGACTTTGCTTAGTTGGTATTCTTGCCCAAACTTTCTTTATACTGTTTTTTACCCTTCACTGTTTCTCTTTGTGTTGTCAGATAATACCACTCAGAATTGTCTATTATCTTAGTAAGATTTTTTTAGATGAGTTTATATATTCTAATATGGTTTTGCCTTTGGATAGCCATCTCCATTCAGCAAGTAAAACAAATGTTTGCTGACTAAGGCACTTTTTGGAGGTCTTTGGGTCTTTATTGGAGCAATTAATTTGCATTAACTTCTGAATGAGATTATTATCAGCAGATATCATTTCTATTATCCATTTTCCATTTTAAATTTTTAATAGCTTGTTTAAATAATTTAGGGCTTGATCTTAATTTTATACTATATTTTTTCTTGTTGTTGATTATAAATTCTGATCCTAGCTCTGACAAGTCAGTGACTCTAAACATATAGCTGACTTAGAGATAGCTTCCATTTCAATAAGAAGTCTTTTCCAGTCTGTTAAAATATAGTCAGTTTTGTTCTTTGTGATATTATTTAGTGCTCACTATGTTCAGTGTCCCCAAATTCTTCCCCCCCCATTTTATTTTTTCTCAATTACATGTAAAATTTTTTTTAACATTTGTTTTTTAAAAGTTTGAGTTCAAAATTCTTCCCTTCCTCCCCTCCCTCCTCCTTGAGAAGGTAAGCAATTTTATATAGATTATAGATAGGCAATCATGTAAAACATATTTCCATGTTGTTGAGTTGTTTTTTTTCAGTTGTGTCCCAACTCTTTGTGACTCCATTTGGGGTTTTCTTGGCAATGATCTTGGAATGGTTTGCTATTTCCTTCTCCACCTCATTTTACAGAGGAGGAAAGGGAAGCAAACAGGGTGAAGTGACTTGCCCAGAGTCACACAGCTAGTAAGTGTTTTGGCACCAAGGAGTCCCTGGTTCTATTACAAGAGCAATCCCTTCTTTATGGTTAGAGAAGGTTTATTATATGGTTTATTTCTAGGGCTTGGCTCCCTTCCTTATGTGCTTCAGAAACACAAGGGTCTCTAAGGTCTTCAATATCCTAAGGTCCAAAGCCCCACTTGGAGGAGACTCACAAAGATAGTATAGGAAGAGGAAGGAGTATAGCCCAGGTCGTCCTCACAACTACTTCAAAGATCTTTTGGGAGTACCAGACCAATAGTAATTTGGAAATTCCTTTTTATTTATTTATTTTATAATTTTAATTTTCAGTTCCAAATTCTCTCCCTCTTCCATCTCCTCCCCCATCCATTGAAAAGGCAAGAAATACGCTATTCGTTACACAGATGAAGTCATGCAAAATACATTTCCTCCTTAGCCATGTTCTAAAAAAAAGAAAAGAAAAAGAAGAGAAAAAATAGGCTTCAATCTGCACTCTGAACCCAGCAATTCTCCTTCTAGAGGTGGATCTTTCACTGTTGATTATCTTTATAGTATTGCTGTTGGTGTGTAAATTGTTCTGGGAATTCAAGGAGGAACACAGTGAGTTAGTTTTCTAGTCCAGGTCAGTTTAGGGAGATAACCAGAAGCCCTCTCATTTCTAGGAGTCTCTGAAACTCTTCCCAATTTATTCTGTCTATACCTTGTTTGTACATAGTTGTTCCAATGTTATCTCCTCCTTTAGACTAAGCTCCTTGAGCAGGGACTGTTTTTTGTCTTTGTATTCTCAGGGTTTAGCCTAATCCCAGTATATACGTAGTAGGCACTTAATAAATAAATGTTTGTTGACTGGCTGACTTGTATATTCATGGAGGGAACTGTGAGATCAGGCTATAGGGTAAAACAGCAGAATAGATTGGGATTCCCTGCTGTATCTTTGAAGGTCTCTAGAGCAGGGGTGGGGAACCTGTGGCCCTCTAGTTCCTTAGGTGAGGCCTTTTGACTGAGTGCGAGTTTTACAGAACAGATCCTTTTCTTAAGAGGATTTGTTCTGTGAAATTTGGATTAAGTCCAAGAGCTGCACTTGAGGACCTAGAGGAAGTGGCCCAGAGGCTGCAGGTTTCCTGCCCCTGCTCTAGAGCTACATTTGCTCACTAAATTGCTTGCTCTTGCCTGCCTGGTCAGAGATCAAGCCCTGGAGGATTTAACCCTTCCAGCTCCCTAAATACTGCTCTGGGTTCCTTATTCTCTTGATTTGTGTGTGCCTCACAGGGCCCGCTATGTCTCTTTTGGCTCCCAGCTGGGTTTTATGTTGCTCCTCAGCTGTTTTCTTGCCAACCATCTTGTTGCCAACTGTACCTGCTACCCCACTGTCTCCAGTTTTAGAACCATAATCAAATCAATACTACCATTGCTGCTGGAAAGGGTGGGTCAGTGTCTTCCTCCAGTTCCACTCCCCATCCTTGTAACTTTACAAACCAAAATCCCCCTCCCTGGCTCCCATATCTCTTTGTGTGCTTTTTAGAATTTATGTTCCTTGAGAGCAGAAACTTGCCTTTTTTTTTGTATCTGTATCTCTAATGCTTAACACAGTGCTTGGCACTTAGTAGGTGCTTTTTCACTTGATCATTTCTACATAAAGCTATAGTGGTTGCCATTCACATGTGACCTTGCCTCTTCTGGTAGTGCTGGTCAGTCTTGGGTATAAGACAGGTTCATCACCTAACATTTGACCCTCAGCCACACTGAAATGTTTGTCGTTGATTCTAGATGAGATAGTGTGGAATAGTGGAAAGAAGAATACTTAGAATAAAAAAAAATTGGGTTTGAGTCCCCATTTCAACACTTCAGAGTTGTATGACTTGGACTAAATCACTTCACCTCTTGAGACCTTGGTTTCTTCATCTGTAAAATGAACATAAGACGTTTCCTACCTGCCTTAGGGTTGTTGGGATCAAGCTGCCTTATAAGATTAGAAATCCTCCATAAATGCTAGCTGCCCTCATTTATAGGCATAGTATATCGTCTTCTATCAGGAATCTGGCTCTGTGGAATATGGCATTTCACCATATTGGCAGTTTCTACAGAGGCTTTGCACAAGGTCAGGGGCTATCTGCTTAGCCCTCTCTGAATGAAGAGTTCTCATCTAGGTATTGCAGCATGCTCTGAGGGGCTGTGTGTTTATTGGGGGTGGGAGGAAGTGGGGGAAGCTTTTGTTGGATCCTGGCTGCTGCCTTTAGGGGAAAATAAGAGAGGTAAAACCTGCCTCTGTGTGTCTCAACTGTGGCCCCAGAAACCTACCCAGTAAGCCACAACTATTATATCCACTAAAACCCGTGATGCTTTTATTAGATATTAATGTTAATAATTAATATTAATATTAAAACACACAGTCAATATTAAAAAAAAACACGGTTAATATTAAAACACACAGTCACACAGAGGCATACACATAAAGAAAAAAGTAAGCCTAGGAGGAAGAAATTATTTTTGTCCTCCAGAGATTTTGGTAGCCTAGTGGGCTGGGAGAAGGGACAGGATCCAAGAAAGTGGTAGACGTAGATTGGAGAGTGTGTGTACGTGTATGTGTGTGTGGGGGGCGGATTCTTTGCCAGTTGTAGCAATCATAGGAGACGTCCTAATTATCTCAAACCTAGCATATGTATGATAGTTCCCCTTTTGTCCCTCACTTCTGCTTCTCTGGCCATAGGGCACCTATTGTAGTATCCTTGAGCTTCAGGTGGAACATATGTACCCGATGGTAGAAGCAGTATCTGAACAGTTAGGACCTAACCCCTTCCCAAATGCAAATGAGACTCGTTTTTCCTCAAAAGGTATTGAGACATTTCTTGGGACTTGGTTGGCTCAGGGGACTAAGGGCTCAGACCATTAATGTCACTTCCTCATCATCCAGGGACCAAGCTACCACCTGTAGCTGAAGGGACTCCTAGCTGCTTGGCTGGTGGATTGTAATGAGACTTGCTCAGCTGGGTTCTCAGGGCCTGTCCTTCTCCTATGTCTAAGCAAATTTTCCTTTATTAACTGTTGAATGACCTACAGGTAGGTGTTTGATTTTGGAACCTAAACTACCAGGGGATTGGCCTAAGTCAGGCCAAGTCCAGAAAATAGCCAGTATGTGACTGATGAGTCATGAAACCTAGTTTTAAATCCTAGTAGCTCTGCCATGTAGTTGCTATGTGACTATGGGCAAATCCTGTCCCCTCTCTGAGTCTCAGTTTCCTCTTCTGTAAAATAAAGAGTTTAGTCTGGATGACCTCCAAAAGCCAGATGGAACACTTTGTATGGATCTATGAGCCCCTGTAAGCCTTTCACCATCCGTGTTTGTCCATGAAGCCAAAACAGTAAGAGTTCTAATTAAGGTTGGTAATAGTGTGTTTCTAGTAGTCACTGTGCTGCAGTTATATTTTCTATCCTTCCTCTCCATGGCACACACATTGATCTGGCCAGATGGCTTAGTAGACCAATAAATAAATTGATACTGGGGTAGATAGGGAGAGACAGATTAGGAGAGAGAAGAACACAGATGGGCCAAGATGGGAAGAGACTGAGGGGCATGGAGTCCCTCCTCTTCCCTCCTTTTCTTTCCGTCCTCTTTCTCTGCCCTTGCCCCCTTTCTTTGATTCTTCCCTCTGCCCCTGCTCCCCTCTGCCCTCTTCTCTTTCCCTTTCTTTGCCCTTCCCTTTCCAGCACCTCTTTTCCCTCACTACTTTTACAGCTTCTTGCCTCTCCTTATACCTTCCTCTTCCCCTCCTTTCCCACCCCCCACTATGTGGCACCTTCTGCCCCATGACCAACTACATGAAATTGGCATGTGAGAACTAATGGGATCTTTCCCTTTGGCCTTGATCTTCTTGATGATTCCAGTACCTTTTCCAGTAGATCATGTTTGTAAGTCATGAGTTTTGTCTTCCGAGAGCTAACAGCCTCATCTTTCAGAAATTGTTGAATCCTGGGTTGCTTCCCTGTGTTTCCCATCTTTTGCAGCTTTTAGGCTGGGCTTTGCTGAATGTGTACTTATTTTAGAATTAGCCCAGGCTAAATAGGGATATGAAGTAAAATCTATTCTGTCACCCCCCCTCCCCCAAATAAGTCATTGAAAAGCCAAATAGGAGTGATCTGTTTTAACTAGTGTTTTAAATTAATTGTTTTTTACCCCTCCCTCCCCTTTTTGGAGGGGTTCCTAGTAGGGGAAGAACTTTGTTTAATCTCAGTGAAAATCTTACCTTAAAAAAAGTGTATTGCTTTTTTTCTCTCAAACTTTATTGCTTTTAAAAAACATTGCTGTCATTTTGCAATTACTCCATACTCCAATATTGCACTCCTTTTAAGCAAAACAAACCATTGGCCCCATCTAATAGTCTATTCCACATTCTGTACCCATGCCGCCATCTTTTTACTGAGATGAAGGAGCTGTGTGCTTCATCATCTGTCCTCTGGAGGCAAAATTGATTATTGCATTAATCTAAGTTCTACTGTCTTTTAGTGTTCCCTTTACATTATTGTGGTCATTGTGAATGTTGTTTTGGCTCTGCTTACTTCATTTGGCATTAGTTTATATGGGAGATCCGAAGTTGTTTTGAATTAAATATTTAAGTGCCTATCATGTGCAAGGTTTGATAACCAGTGTAAAGAGCCGAGGTGTCAAAATCAAGGCCTGCAAAAGTCCCAAGTGGTCCCTGTAATTGGGAAATGTCAGAAATACAACCCAATATAGATAATGTTGATTTGTGGTTTTCTGAGTCAATATGCAGCCTGCAGAGCCCCTTTTTGAGTTTGACACCACTGATGTAATGGATGGAGAGACAAGGAGACAGGAAACTGACAGTACTAGCTATGACCCTGAGCAAGGCACAGCCTTTCAATAACCCAGGCAACTCTAAGATCATATGTTGCTGAGTAGGTGCTAACCTGTATTAGTTGAGGGAGTGTGTTCTTCAGAGAGTTCCTTATGCCAGTGAAATCACAGGTCCTGTCTGCCCCCCTCCCCCTGCCCCCCCCCCCCCCCAAAAAAATTAATGTACAAGAGACTTTGCTACATGAGGGGGATACAGAGAGGAAAAAAATAGTCCCTGCTTTTAAGGATTGTAAGATCCTAGATTTCAAGCTGGCAGGACCTCTCAGGCCATCTAGTCTGACCCCCTCATTTTACAGAGGAGGAACATGACATCCAGAGAGGCCAAGGGACTTGCCTGTGGTCACACAGAGATGGAATTTAAACCCAGGTCCTCTTGGCTCCACATCCAGCACACTTTCCAATTCAACACGTACCTCTGTTCTCTCAGCAGGATAAGTGTGATACTAAGTATTTTCTGCAGAGAGAGCAGTGTGCAACAGAAGTTTTCCTGAAGGAGATCACACCTGAGCTGAGGTGAAGGAAGGCATGGATTCTCAGAGAAGGAGGTGAAGAGGAGAGTGCATTCCAGGTAGCTGGTATGGCCTGTGCAAATGGGAAGGAGTAATGGAAGGTCAGCTTCAGGGAGTAGCATTGATGAAAGGGAATAATGTGAAATTAGTCTGGAAAAGTAGTTTGGAACCAGATCGTGAGGGCCTTAATGCAAGGGTAAGGAGTTTATATTTTATCTAATTGTAAGTAGTCCCTTCTGAACAGGGGAGGGATATGGTCGACCTTTTGATTCTTAGCTAGAATGGTGGCTGGATGGAATATATTATGGAGGTAAAATTGACAAGATTTGGCAACTGAATGGTTATGGGGAAGTGAGAAACCAGGGATGACTCAGCTTGTGAACCTGAGAGGTTGGTGGTGCCCTCAGTAGAAATGGGAAAAAGTCATCTATGTCCCTCCTCTGGCCTATTCCCAAACTGTTCAGTAGTTGAACTGTTTGTTTCAAGGTTAGTTAGCCAGCTGTCTTTTTGAGTGCCGATTGAATTCCCGTGGGATGGAAAGTGCTAATCTCCTTGACTGGAACAGCAAGTGTATTTAATGAAACCCCCATTCCTACCTGCTGTGAAGTAAAAGATAAACCTTTGGGACTTTCCACCTTGTTGTAATGAATAAATGCTGGCCCAGGGCCTGGTTTGCCCAGGAAGTATTCAACTCCCAATCACCAATGAGGACTTCAAGAAGAGGCTGCATGATCACTTATCACATGGGTTGTAGTTGGGATTCTTTTTGGCATAGTTTGGCCACCGAGGTCTCTTCCAATCCTGAAATTCTGATTCAGTGAAATGCTTATGCTTTAAAGCAAAATTGGGTTTTTCCTATTTCTACTTGGCCTTGGAAAGATGATGTTACCTGAACAAGACAGTGAATTTCACTGCCTCAGTTGTGCTTTCTCTTTACCTGATGGCATCCTCCCTGACTCTGAGTTTAAGGTGTGTGATACCTCCTTGCTGAACTCTTCCAATAGCATTTACTTCTCAGGAAAACTATATCCTGTCAGGGCTTCCTGTTCCTCCTTAATTAGAGCTTACTTGTGGGTTTTAGGTAAATTTGTTCCTCTGAATTTGCTCTGCCTTTTCTGTACCTAAAGTATAATCAGAGACATAGACTGTCAAGCTGAAAGGGAAAGGAGAGAAGGGAAGGGAACAAGCATTTATATAGTACCTACTGTGTGCCAGGCTCTGTGCCAAAAGCTTCACAAAGATCTCCTTTGAAAAGGTCCTTAGAGATTTGGCCCCAGCCCCAGCATTGTGCATATGGGGAATCTGAGGCCCCAGAGAAGAGGTGCTTTGACCAAGGTTATGTTGAAAGTTAGTGGAAGAGTTAAAACTAGAACCCATCCCATTTGACTTGTAGGCCAATGTTTTCTATACCAGAGGTTCCCAAACTTATGTGGCCTACTGCTTCCTTTAAAAAACAATTTACTAGGGGCCCCCCTGAAAATCTACTTTCTTTAACTCTTTAACTTTTTTTGAAATTTGCATCATTTCAAAAAAAAGTATTTTTTTAAAAAAATGACATATCTTAAATTCAATAAATTATTGTAAATTTGTGGTTTTTTTTCCCCCTGCATTGAAATTTTGATGATGGAATAGTATCCTATTGTAAACAAGTCATTACACACACATATTCCTACCCATGCATGGTGGACTTCCCCATGCCAACATTTGCTTGTTAAGACCTGTTGGTGGACTTGGTCACCGCTACCCCCACCCCATCATTCCAATGCTCCCAGGGATGGTATAGCTTATTTTGGGAACCTCTGTACCAAACAGATGACTTTAACTCATAGCCAGGACCCAATTTTTAAGACTTCATCTAAAATTGCTCTGATTGGATTTTGAAGACTGCCTATTTCTAAATTTACAAAGCTGGGAGTGGGGCCTGGGGAGCTAGCTAGTGATGATTCTTTTCCATCCTCCTGTTTTGTAGCCTGTTAGTCCATTGCTTCTCTTCTATTTCTCTTGGATTTTTCCTTGTTTTATTAATGTTAATTATCATCATTCACAGTTAATATCTCATTGTTGCGTGGAAGTGATCTTGGGTTCTTGAAAGAAATGCCAGCAGAGTACAATTTCTGGTAGCTCCTCCTAGAGCTAGAAAGGCTTCAGGTTCTATCCCAGTGGCGGTATCTATCCAGCATCTAAGGACCAGCTTACCTATGTTAAAAAAGACTCCCCACAAAAAGGTTAGCCGCTAGAGAATGATTAAAAAAAAAGGTATAGTAATTCATGAAGGACCAGCTATCTCCAGTTATCCCTTTCACAGTGCTACTTTCCTCATTACTGTTTTGATGGATCATATGTCAGCATTAGAAATTAAATGGGAATTTTTGGGGAGTGTTGTGGAAATCACAGACAACGCACGAAGGCCAGCAGATGACACAGAGTAATGCCGTGATAATTTAGCCTTCTCTAGTGTGGAGGGAGGGCCAAAACTTTTTACTCAGGTTTTCTAGATCGTGGGGGGTTCCATACCCCTAACCTCCATGATGTGGTTCCTGATAACTGTAATAAGATGTGTAGTTGTGATTTTTATTGGTGCCCTCACTGATGAATTCCCAGATGATTTAAAGGATTGTTATCATAGTTGACATTTATAGAGTGTTTTATGGTTTTCAAAGAGCTTTGCATACATTACCTCATTTAGTCCTCATGAGAGGCCATGAAAGTAGATGGTGTCATTACCATCTCCTAGTCTCTTCTCCCAGTTTTCCCACTGGGGTCTATCCCTGCCTTCTTCACACCATGTCACTTATTGTTACTCAGTTAAGGCATCCTGATAATTTATCTTGTGCTTTCCCTAAGTTCTTTCATTTGAGCCTCACAGTAGCCCCAGGAGGTAGGTTGCCTTACTGATGATGAAGCAAACTAAGACTCAAGGAAATGGTGACTTGCCTGTAGACTCCGGCTCTAAGGACTTCTAGTTTGGTGCTGTGCAGAGCTAATGTCTTTGCCTAGAAGGCCCAGTGCAGACCCAGCAGAGGAGAATGGCCAGGGAGTTCAGGTGCAGACGCACGTCCTGATGGGATGGATGAAGAGAGCTTTGGATTTTCCTTGTTACTCTTGAGAGCATCACATTTTCAATCTTGTTTTTTGACCTGTGCAGTAGATCCCTTCCTTGGATGGAGCTCCTGAAACTAGGGTCACTTTCCCTTAGTAATTGAAGGAAAAGGGATTTTCATCATTTGTAAAGATGAGGCAGCTGCGTCTCAGCCCCCTACTTTTTGTGCGTGCAATGTCTGGAATTGAAGAAAGCCTGCTTACCCATGTTTGACAGTTAGCTCTGTCCTGCAATTTTGGAGAGGCTGACAAACGTAAATAGAGTTTGTGCAAAGAAAGATCCCTGGGGCCTTGGGTTCTAGTCCTGGTTCTGCCATTGACTTGTTATGTGGGCAAGTCACTTTCTCTCTCTGGGCCTCAGTCCCCTCCTCTCCAAAATGAAGGGATTGGACTGGCTGTTCACTAATGGGATCATAGCTTTAGAACTGGTGGGGACCTTGGAGATTGCCTAGTTTCTCTCTGCTCAGAGAGGGCAGGGAACTTGCCCTAGGTCATACAACTAGTAAATCATAGAGCTAGGTCCTCTGGTGCCAAATCCTGTGCTCTTTCCAGCCCTAAGAAGAAGATGACCTGGAGTCTGGAATTTGTGGTTTCCAGGGTGTTTTTTCCATAGCCATCCTGTGAGGAGGGTCATTCAGGTATCATTCCCATTTTGCACAAGTGGCAATGGAGGATCAGAGAGGTACAGTGTTTTCTGTAGCAGAAGGGGTCCTATCCTGAATCCTGGGCCAGTGCTATTTCCACTCTACCACACTACGGCTAAAGCCCCTTCCAGCTCTTACAGTGGGCAGACAGCATATGGAGGGATACATGATGTGGGTGCTTTAAAAGAATAATACTGAAAGAATGTAGCCCAGGCGTGACGAGGTGTTGATTTTAGATGCTTAGTGGTTGGGTCTGGCTTTTTTAGGTTCTTAGTGCTCGAGGCCTTGGACAGAGCAGGAGATGGTTCTTGATTGGTTGATTTTCTCCCCCTTTTCCTGTTAGGCATGACTAGCTGAATGACACCCAGTTGAGATAACCCTTACCCCTAAACCTCTGAGTGTCTGGTTTTAGGGTTGGGCTAGTACTATCTCACTGCCAGAGCCCAGAAGATTGGCAGCTTTTGTCTGTTTCTTCTTTGGAAAAGATCGGGGAGTATTAGAGGCTAAAAGCCAGGCCTGGGAGCCAGGAGACTACTTCTAGTCAAAACTCTGCCATTAGCTTCCTCTTGAATGATGGGCAAGTTATAGACTGTCAGACCTGGAAGGGACCCAGGAAGCTTTCTCTTCCGATTCTCTCATTTTATGGTTGAGGAAACGGAGGCTTAAAGAAAAGAAGGCACTTGGATAAGATCACACAAGCAGTAAGTAATAGAGCTTAGACTAGCGTCTGGGTCCTCAGACTCCAATCCAAGGTTCTCTTTACATGCCACGTTGGGCCCTGAGTTCTTTTCCTTCTAGAATTAGGGTCCAGGATAGGATTCGGAGCAGTCAGAGTGTTGATGGTGACTGAATGCTACCTCTCAGACTGTTCTGTGGCAAACTGAAATAGGTCATCTGTCTTTGGTGGATCAGCAGCCCTTTTCCTCCCTTCTAAGGTGTATGCCAGCGTACCAGGCACCCCGTTTTCTTTCTTGTCATCATCTACCTGTTCAACAATCTTTGCCAAGGTGTTAAGCCAAAAAGAATCAGGTAGGATTCCCTCCCAGTGATATTTGCATTTTTGAAGGGTGCTCTACAAACCTGAAAAACTTTACAGGTCTAAAGGAATCATTTGTCCCAGATCTTCCTCCATTTAAGGAGAGCACCCAGGGAATTATTCTTTCCTGGACTTGATCATCTCCAGAAACTTGTCATTTTGCAAAATGAAATCATCCTTAATATCATCACCCTTTCAGATTGTCTCCTATCCTGGTTGCTGGACTGCAGCATGACCCTGTACTGGTAAACCGCCCCCCCCCCCCTCCGCCAGCTTCAGCTTCTTTTCATGTGTTGTTTCTCTTTTATTAGAATGTGAGCTTTTTGGGGACAGAGACTCTCTTATGCCTTTCTTTGTATCCCTAGTGTTTAGCACAGTGCCTGGCACATGGTAGGTGCTTAATCAGTTTTGTTTGACTCTTACAGTGGAATGTCAGGTGTCTGGAAGAATGTTGCCTTACTAAGTGAGTCACTTAGAGCCTTTGCCTGTATCACAGAGCCACCTTCTTCCTGACCACTCTTATTTATTAGACTTTTGCCAACCTGTTTAGTGGGCCCACCTCATATTGCAGAGGGTTTGTGGGGAGAGCTGATAATGGGAGTAAGCAGGGTAGGGAGCTAGCTACTAAGGTCATAACAAAAAGTAATACACATTAAAGGAGGCAGTGGGGTCTAGTGGTCAGAACCTTTACTGGATTTGTAATCAGAAGACCTGAGTTTGAGTCTTAGCTCTGGTATCATGCTATCTGTGTGACCTTGGCTGAAGTAATCTTACCTTAGACTCTTTATCTGTAAAATGGGCGTGATAATACTTGTACTTTCTCTCTGGGTTGTTGTGGAGAACTCTGTCTAAACTGTCAAATCCTATAGAAGTGTGGGTTGGTCATAATAATGGTGATAGTGAGACAGAGGGTTTGTAGGGCTTCCCTGGCAGTCTTCTTGTGTGATTTTCTACTGGCTAGTTTCTCTCCTGCTGCTCTCTCTCCCATCCCCTCTGTCCCTTTTCTCTCCTTTCTCCCTGCTTTTTCTTCATTATCAGAGCTTTACTGGGAAGTTCGTGGAGGATCTGGGTTCCCCCCATATTAGCCAGACAAATCCTTGTCCCCTCCTCCCCCTGCCCTCTGCCTTCCCTACTGCCCTCTGCCCTTTTTCCCCTAAACCTGATGCCCTATCCCATTTTCTCCTCCCCTCTTTCTCCCTGCCTCCTCCCCATTTCTCCTATCCCATCCTTCCTGCCCTCTTCTCCCTCTTCTTTCCTTCTCCCTTTCTCCTCTCATCTTCTTTTCTTCCCCTCCTTCCTTCCCCTTCCCCTCTTCCTTCCTTTCCCTTTTCTTCTCTCCCTCCTTTCAGACAGTCAACATTTATTATGTGTCTACTACGTGCCAGGCACTCACTCTAAGTGCTGGGGATACAAAAAGGCAAAAGACAGCCCTTGCCCTCAAGGAGCTTACAGTCTAATGGGGGAGACAACATGCAAACAAATATAAATAAAGCAAACCGTATACAGGGGAAATAGGAAATAATTAAAAGAGAGAAGGTGCTGGAATTAAGAGGGGTTAGGGAACACTTCCTGTAGAAGGTGGGACTTCAGTTGGGATTTAAAGGAAGCCAGGAAGGTCAGGAGTCAGAGCAGAAGAGGGAGAGTGTTCCAGGCATGAGGGACAGCCAGAGAAAATGTCCAGAGTATCTTTTTCATGGAATAGACAGGAGGCCAGTGTCACTGGATTGAAGTGCTGGGGAGCAAGGTACAAGAAGACCAGAAAGGTAGGAAGGAGCTAGGTTATTAAGGGCTTTGAAGGCCAGATAGAGCATTTTGTATTTGCTTTTGGAGGCAATAGGAAGCCACTGTAGTTTGAGTGTGAGAGTGTGTGTGTGTGTGTGTGTGTGTGTGTGTGTGTGTGAGTGAGTGAGAGAGAGAGAGAGAGAGAGTGAGTGTGAGTGAGTGACCTGATTGGATCTTTGTTGTGGGGAAATCACTTTGGTGGCTGGATTGGGAACAGATTGGAGTGAGGAAACTTGAGCCAGGCAGATCCCCCAACAGGCTATTGTAGTAATCCTGGTGTAAGGTGACGAAGGCATGTACCACAATGGTGGCAGTGCCAGAGGAATGAAGGAGGTGTATTTGAGAAATGTTTCAAAGGTGAAATCAATAAGTCTTGGCAACAGCTAGAATATGGGGATGAGTGATAGTGATAGCCACAGATCTCTGGGGTATTTTCCTAGAGATTGCCTTTGAAGTTGACATGGAGGCTTTATTCTTTGGGTCTGACCATTCAGTTATTTCTGAAAACGCCTAAGTATACCATCAAATATCTCATAATATTCCGTCTAGTACACAAAGGTAGTATGGGAAACGTTGTTGAATATTATGTTAAAATCTCGGTAAGTTGTAGATGACAGCATTCCCTAGTTTACCAGTCTAGTAACTGGTGGAATGTAGAAGGAAGACATAAGGTGGGAATCATGTTGACTTTATTTTTTTTTAAATCATTGACTTCTTTTTCTAGATATTTACTAAATATTCTTTTAATAATATATCCTAGAATTTTGTCAAGAATCAGCCAAATTCCTCTGCCTCTTCATGTGTTATCTGTCATATAGTGAAATTCATTTTAAAGGTGGTTCTTTTATTTGGATTTCTCAGCTCTCCAGTATAGTACATGTAAGGAAAAATGGAAGTAGCACAAGTCATGGATCCATGTTCTCTGAACTTACAGTCTGGGGTGGGAGTGGGGGTGTGGATGTATACAGAAAGCCAACACATGATGAATTTTACAAGATTAACATTGAAGTAATGCAATTTTAGGAATGGGAGGTAGTCAGATGGTTTAGTGGCTAGAGTGCTGGGCCTGAAGTCAGGAAGACCCGAGTTCAGATGTGGCCTCAGACACTTACTAACTGTGTGACCCTGGGCGAGTCACTTAACCTATTTGCCTCAACTGAAGAAGGAAATGGCAAATCACACCAGTATCTTTGCCAAGAAAACCCCATGGGCAGTATGGTTTATGGGGTCATGAAGAGTCTGACACAACTGAATGAACAACCAACAACAACTTTAGGAAACAAAACTCAAGTAAACTCAACATAGCCTCGCCTCGGGTTATCTCAGTAGCAAAGGGAGAACCATTTTTCCACTCGGGTCATGTGGTGGGATCAAGGATGCACAGAAAATAAATATCCCAATAAAGTTCTATGTGCATGCATACAAGTACTCTCTCACACGCTCACATGCTGTTATAGTGTTACAGGCTGTAGTCTCCTCTATGAAATCCAACCCTCTCCCCAAACCTCAACTTTCTACCTATAACAAATTCCATCCCAGCACCAAAGGATGACAGTGGGAGGATATTGGATGTGAATTCATTGATGAGCTTGGAGTATTGGTTAGGGGATATTGTTGAGATCTCTGCCCTGGCCCCACATTTCATTGTTTGACTGTGTAGTTTTATTCCTTGGTATCACATGGTATTAGCATGTTGGTGATGGTCATGAATTATATATACCTTGAGGCATTTTCATGGCTCTCTCTGACACAAACTTCCATTGAATGGTCAAATTCTCCATGACAAAAGAATTCGGGGAAGTTGAGTAGAATGGTTACTGGGGTTACCAACACCTGTGATGATAAAACAAACTTAGCTACAGAGATGAAGAATGAATGAAAAAGTGTTGAAGTTTGGCTTTGTGACTGAACTGTGCTAAGTTCTAGGGATACAAATATTAAAAATAGCAGTTACTGCTCCCCAGGAGTTTATAGAAAAGAGTCTAGCTGCCAGGCCCATAGAAAGGTCTACAAGTACTAAGGGCGCTGTGGCAGGTCAGATCACAAAGCCCAGAGGTCCTTATGGTGTGCCATCAGATATGATGACAGAGTCCGGGGCATGTGTTAAGGCCTGATTGTCCTCTCTCTTGCTGGAAAGCTTGTAGTTATTGCCTCCCAGCTTATCCAGGTGGTGTGAACATTTTGTATAGGGGAGGGGTAAAGGGAAGCCCAGGCCTTTCCCTCACATTTTGCCCAGCCACCCCATAGTATTTCAGTGTTCATCCGGGGTCATAGAAAGCGCATACTTAGTCATACAAACAGTAGACGAAAGAAATTCATAGGTTGTTCAGAATTTGACGCGGTTCATCAAGGAAGAACTTCTGCTGGAAGAGACCTCAAATGCCATGTATTCTGAATGGAACCTGGTTATGAACCCCTTCAGCATCCACAACCTATGATCATTTGGCTCCTGCTTGAAGATCCTCAGTCATAGGAGCTCACTACCTCTCAGGATAGCCTCTTCTCTTTGTTCCATAGCTTATTCTTCCACCACTGATGATGATGTTCTCATAATCACATCCTCCCTAAACCTCTTTTCCAAGCTCAATATCCCCAGTTTCTCTGCTGAGCTTTTGTAGATGGTTTTAAGTACAGTCATCATCTTGACCCAGCTCTAGGCATTGGCCAGTTTGTCTTCAACCTATTACCAATTTCATTCTGCCAAACTGAGCACAATGTGGTGTAACTAGGGTAGTGACAGTTGGACTATTGCCTGTGTAATTTAAGACACCGAACTAAATAAAACTCTTCAAAGGGCATGTGTGCATGTATGTATGTGTGTGTATGTAAATCAAAGCAAATAAGACTTAGTTCTTTCTTTAAATCGTTGTAGTAAAATGTAATGACTATTTTGTCCGAAGCTTCTTCCCCTGGGCATTTCCATCAGCGAGATCTAAAACATACAAGAAAATTCCACTGTCTGATGAAATTGATGGTTTCAGAGAGATCTGGGAACCTGGAGTATAAGATTCTTTCCCTGGACTTCTCTGTCTCTTGGCTTTCCTGACTGCCTTCCAGTCTCAGCTAAAGTGCTACCTTCTATTAAGAAGCCTTTCTCAGGCTTCCTTAATCTTGATGTCTTCCCTCTGGGATTATCTTCAGTTTTCTTTCTATTTAAACTGTGTGTATATAGCTGTTGCATGTTATCTCCTCCAGACTGAGAGCTCCTTGAGAGCATTGAACTCTTCTGTGACTTTTCTTCGTATCCTTAGCATTTAGCATACTGCCTGACACATAGTAGGTGTTTAGTAAATAAATGCTTGTTGACTGACTAACCAGCTAAGCTCAAGATCACTTCATTTTCAATGTCCCCTTCACTGCTGCTGCCACCACCCCTTTCCCCTAGTGTGCTAGCTGTGCCCCCCAAACAGAGCCACATGGAGAATGGCGAGCAATAGCAGGGATCTGTAGATCTTGGTTTTAAACTGAAATAGAAATAGATCCCTGATGGCTACATACTGACTTGGAAAACCACAGATTAACATCATCTGTGTTGCATTTTTATTCATTTTCTTAAACATTTCCCTGTTACATTGTATACAGTAATAGCAATATCGTACAATGATCAACTCTGAATGACTTAGCTATTCTGAGCAATACAACGATTGAAGACAGTTCTGAAGGACTCATGAGGAAAAACGCTATTCGTATCTAGAGAAAGAACATATGGAGTCTGAATGCAGGTCGAAGCAGACTTTTTCTTTACTTTCTTTACTTTTCTTGGCTTTTTTTTTGTCTGTGTTTCCTTCCACAACATGACTAACATGAAAACATGTTTTGCACGACTGCACATGGATAATCTATATCAAATTGCTTGCCTTCTCACTGACGGGGGAGAGGGAAGAATTTGGAACTCAAGAATTGAAAAAAAACCCAAATATTAAAATTATTTTTACATGTAATTGGGGAAAAATACTAAATTTAAAAAAACCCTAAACATTTCCCTGTTACCTTTAATCTGGTTCACTTGGTGGCTGATTTGCCAGCTTGACACCTCTGCTGTAGAGGATGGATAACCTCCTGCTTCCTCTTTCCATATTCTCATGATATGTGACACATGATTTGACAAGTAAATAACAAAACACAGTTTTGAGCTTCAAGGAGGATACCCAGGATATCATCCAACAAGCATTTATTAGGAACCTCCTACGTGCCAGACTGGGCAGCTAGTGGCTTAGTGGATAGAGTCCCAGGCCTGGAGTCAGGAAGCCCTGAGTTCCAGTTTGGCCTCAAACACTTAGTATCTGTGGGACCCTGGACAAGTCACTTCACCCTATTTGCGTCAGTTTCCTCATCTGCAAAATGAGCTGGAGAAGGAAATGGCAAACCACTCCAGTATCTTTGCCAAGAAAACCGCAAATGGAGTTACAAAGAGTCTAAAATGATTGAAACAAGTGAAAAGTAACAACGTGTGCCAGACACTATGCTGGTTGCTGAGGGTACAAAGACAAAAGTGATATAGTCCCTGCACTTATGGAGGTTACAGTCTAGCTAAGGGTAGCAGCATGTACATCTTTTGTTGTTGTTCAGTCATTGGGTCATGTCCATTTTTGGAAATGTTGAGTGTGACGTGTCTATGGGACAGCCAGTTCAGAATGCCCAAAAAGCGGTTGGTGATGTGAGACTGGAGCTCTGGAGAGGGACCAGGGCTGGAAGTACCAATCTGAGATGACATTGGACTTAATGTCACTTTTGCTCCAAAGGATTTTCACATTTATCATCTCATTTGATGCTCATAATACCAATAAAGTATATAGGGTGTAATTATCTATCCATGTTTTGTAGGTGAGAAACTTAAAACCATTTCCTCCAAGGCCATCATTTTGGGGTATGGAAACCAAAGCAGGGGCCAGAGACTCAACCAGGGGTCTTACTGTTCAGGAGTAGCTGAGCACGTCTTTCCATGGCTCCTTTGCAAAGGAGAATCACTTTGAATCGCATCAGCCTCCATCCAGTGAAATACATAGGGAGAAATGAGATGAAGTCGGTCAGTAAGTGTTATTAAGCACTGTGCTAGCTGGGGATACAAAGAAAGGAATATGCTTCCTGCTCTGGGGGAGACCACGTGGCAGATGTCTATGTACAAGGTATATTGACTAAAAATCAGAGATAATCATTAGAGGAAAGACTAACGTTAAGGGCATCAGGGAAAGCTTTTCACAGAAGATAAGAGCTCCGCATTTACCTTCTTTTATGTGGTTTTAAAAGCATTTATTGATGTCTTTTGTTTTCATATCAGTCATACTCATATAATGCATCCAAAGTAATTGAGACTTTCCTTCTCACAAAAAAGTTAAGCAAAATCAATCAGTGTAGCAACCATTGTCTGACTACACACACACACACACACACACACACATATATTCTTTAATCATAGTTTCCCACCTCTCCAAAGAAAGGAGGGAGGTTTATTTCTTCATCTCTGCTCCAAAGCTGAGAAGAGTGATTACTCTTTTGTGCTTTTTTTTAACATTACCTTTTTTGTGAGTTGTTTTCCTGTTTCCTGCTTACTTCACTCTGCCGCTCTCCATTCATGTTTTTCCATTGTTCAATAATACTCGAATAATTGACGTATCACAGTTTGTTAAATCATTCCCCAATTGATGGGCACCCATTTCGTTTCTAGTTTTTTGCTACCATAAATGATGCTGCTATAAATATTCTGGTATACACCTGGTTTCTTTTTGTCTTTGACCTCCTTGGGGTATGTACTTAGTAGTGGGATATCTGCACTAAAGAGTGTGAATGATTTTGTACCTTCCCCCCCCCCCCCGCACATAATTTCAGTTTTCCATAATTTAAAAAAAATTTAAACTTATCCATTTACCTGATGTCCTCCTCTAGTGTCTCCTAATGGTATGAAAGTTACCATGGATTCTCAAAGACTGAACCAGTGGAACTCAAGCTTTGGAAAGCTGTACAAGCTGAGTATTGGCCTGGGGACGGCCTGTGTCAGTTGTCTGAAGACCTAGCTACGTTCAGAGAGGTTCTTTACCAGCTGGCTGCAGGGTGATGAATTTTTTAGCTGTGGCAGTTCTCAAAGACTGTCTTCCAAAGTGTAAAGGCATCAGAGGGAGCACCCACACCAAGTGATTCAGAAGTTCTTGAGGCTTTAGAGAAATCTTTATACAAAGCCTGCTTTATTTTGGGATTCTTCTGTCTTTTCTTTGTTGCTTCACTCTGTTAATCTTTCAGGTCCATGATTTTTTGTAGACAGAATGCTTAGGCAGTCCCCTCACCCACACTCAGTTCAGATGTCATAGAGAGAAGTCCCCAGGTGATGGCCTCATCTGAAGATTTCACCATCCCACTTAGTGATGTGAGCACCACACAGCACAGGCACAGCACTTGGCTGGCACTTAGGATTGAGCTTGATATCTAGGATGATACGACATAGAGAAATTAGTATAATACAGAATAAATGGAGAAGTACTTGGGAAGTACAAATCAAGTGCAGTGTGAGATTTAAAGGCAGCCAGAAGATTGTTCTTTTATTATTAGTGAAAATTGAAAAATATATTGTCAATTCATTTAGAAGTATACTAACTGCTTGTTTGATGACTTCGTGATCTGACACTTTACTATAGGCTTTAAGGGATAATTTATTTATTTTTTAAACATTTCTTTATTTAATAGATTGTTCTTGATATGCAGTAGGGTCATAGTATTTAGAGCAGGCCTGCACAACATGTGGCCTGCCAATGGATTTTGGGCAGCTGCTGCTGAGCATTCTCTCCTGTTTGTCATGTGACCCATGGCAACCAACCATGGTCAGTCTGTCTCTACTTACGTTTACTTGGAAAGTGAGCTGCTAAAAGTCAATCTGCGGCCTGAAGAAGTTTAGCTCATTTTAACTTTGGTCCCTACCTACTGCCAAGTTGTGCAGGTCTGGTTTAGAGCTAGGGAAGCTCCCTCTTGGAATCTTACCTCAGATAAATGGATAGCCATGTCACCCTAGGCAAGTCATTTCATCTTGCTGAACTCTTTAGGTTTGTTTGTTTTACCAGGAGGGAATGGATATTAGGATTTGATAATTGATGAGATAAGAAGAAGTTAGAAATACTACTTTCTCTCACGATGCTTCAGTTTGATGGCTACCTTTATTTTTTTTATTTTTTTTGGAGGGGGGAAGGCAGGGCAATTGGGGTTAAGTGACTTGCCCAAGGTCACACAGCTAGTAAGTGTGTCAAGTGTCTGAGGCTGGATTTGAACGCAGGTCCTCCTGACTCCAGGGCCAGTGCTCTGCTCACTGTGCCACCTAGCTGCCCCTGATGGCTACCTTTAGAAGACCATAGGCTGTAGAGCTGGTAGGGACCTTAGAGATCAATTATGCAAGTTTTAGAGTGACAGGACTTGACAGCCGCTTGGATGTGAGAGCTGAAGGAAAGGGAGTCAAAGGGAACACGAGGATTTTGAGTATAGGAGACTAAGTGAATAGTGTTTCCACCAACAAGAATGGAGAAGTCATGTTTTTTGGGGAAATTTCATTCTTGGATATGCTGAACTTGCAGGTAATGGTGGAATGTCCAGATGTTCATAGTAGTTTGAGATATAGGTCTGAAGATCAGGTATATAGGACATGTAGATTTGCACATCATTTGCACAGGGATCATTTTGGCACCTGTGGGATTCAGCACTGTGCTATGAACCAATTCCCTGATGGTTTGTTGTTTCTAGGAGACAGCATATATAACTCGTATAGCATCTGGAGGGCCAAAGGAAAGACCTTATCTTTAAACAACATGATTCTATCTTAAAAGTGGGCCTTGTGTCCACAGCTGTGAGTAGGGAAATATTGGCGATTAAATTCATAATTGAAAGTCACATTTCCAAGGAGAGTTTTGGTTTTGGGTTGGTTTGAGTTTTGAAGGGGACCTAAGCTGTTTCATAGGTATTAGTCTGTGTCTTTAAACCCCAGGCTGTAGGGACCTGATTCATGATTAGGTCACTCAGTCACCATTGATTGAGCACCCACTGTGTGCATGGTAGAAATACCTAAAGAAGTAGAGGATGTATGTGATCCTTTCTTTCAGGAGATTCTGTTCTAATTGGGGAGACAGGATGAACTCACCACATCATCAAGCGGACACATTTGTGGGTGCATGTACTGAGAAAGTTCTCCTTTCTACAAGGCAGTTTGGTGGTCTAGTGGATAAAGGGCTGGGTCTAAGGTCAGAAAAACTCAGGTTAAAATCCCGCCTCAGACACTAGCTGTGTAACCCTGGGGAAGTTGGTAAGTCTCAGCTCCTCAGATGGAAAATGGGAAAAGTAATAGCACTGACCTCTTAGGATTCTTGTGAGAATGAAATGTGATGATATGTGTAAAGAAGACCTTAGCAGAATGCCTGGCACACAGTGGGTGCTAAATAAATGCTTTTTCCCTCCCTCCCTTTGACATGGGAGCTCTGGATTTTGGCTACGGGCATTCCTAGGACTTTGACTTTACTTTTACACCTCCATTTGGTGGATTCTATCTTTACTTTGCTCTCTGGTTCTAGTAGATTTGAGAGGTTTTCATTTATCATTTCTTGAAATATTGTCCAGTGTTAAAAAAAAAAAACCAAAACAACAAAAATTCCAGGAATCCAGTGATGCTTAAGTTGTCACTTTTTGACTTGTTTCCCAGGTTAGCTGTTTTTAATAATATGTATCTTTTTTTTTTTTGTATTTTTTCAACCTTTGGTTTTGTTCTAATATTTCTTGCTGTTTTGTGGAGTTATCGACTTCTGCTTTGCCTCTTTTAGTTCTCAGGGAGTCTGTTAGTTGGATAAGGTTTCCCACTTTTTTTTCCTCCAAGCTATTCTGAAGGAGACTATCCTAATTCTTTCCTCAAGAACTTTTATTTCATTTTTTTATCTCTTGATTTATTCTTCTAGGTATTTATGTAGCACAGTGGAAATGTAATTTTTTTCCTTTGAGTCACTGCTGGCAGTTTTTACAAAGTTACTCTGTCCATCTTTTGGGAGGATTTCTAGATTTGCAATAATTTTTGATACCAGTTGGTGGTTTTCTTTGATTTATTCCTGTTTCCAGCTTTAGTTTCTGAATGGGGGATTTGTGCCAGGACTAGACTCCAGTTCCTGTTACACTTTTGGGGAGAGTGCTTTGCCTTTCTTGGTCTTGGCCTGGGTCCCCCTGAGTTCCTGGGCTGACTATTTCATTCCAGGGTTCACTACCCTGGATCTTTGAGGTTCACAGCACTGGATCTTCAGGGCTGTCCATTGCTTTTTAGGATAGAAAGCTGGGGACCTCACAGTCCCAGGCCATACTAATCTGAGCGCTACTGGGCATCCAGAGTAATTTCTGCTGCATCTCAAAGGCCCCACTGTGGGCTTGCAACACTTTCCAGGGCAGTGTGTGTTGTGGGGAGGGGGGATGAGCTAGAGGAAGAACCTTGCAGGCTTACAGGTACCTCGAACCCCTCTCTGGTCTCCCTGGGAGGATAATGGGTTTGTTTATCTGTATTGGTACTAGCTTTGCTGGCAGCCACCTTTCCTATACCTGGGGGCTGCTGGCTAACTTTTTGTGTAGTTCTACTGTGTGTAAAGTCAGTGTACAGGATGTCCCTAAAGTCTGGACACATAAGCAAAAATTCATATTTTCAAGAAATGAAATGAATGGAATTTTCAACAATGTTTTATTTAATTGGAATATTAACAGACCTTAGCCCCCTTGACTTCTTTTTCTGGGGTATGCTAAAGGAGAAGGTGTACTCAATGAAAATCACAGATGGAACACACTTGATTGAATGCATTGAGTGAATGTGCTAAAACTGATGGCAACGTGGAGTTATTGCATCAGGTTCACGTGACTCTCACAAAGTGCATCACAAATGATGGAAATCATATTGAAGATGTTATTTGTTAATATTCCAATTAAATAAAATGTTGAAAATTTCATTCATTTCACTTCTTGAAAATATGCATTTTTGCCTATGTGTCTAGACTGTAGTTTCTTATTGGATTTTTTTTTGCCATTATTCCATCTTGTGAGAATTTCAGGTTCTTGCCCAAGTAGGTCTAGGAGAGCTGGGCAGCCTGTCTCTGCAAAAGCAGTCATTTTGGCCAGAAATCCCAACTTTACTACAATTCCTTTTCATGAACTCTGTGTTTTAGGCAACCAGGACTACCTGCCATTCCCTAAAATTGGCACTCCCCCTGCCCCCATTTGTAGTCATATCAGTCATCATCCCTCATTCCTTCTCATCTGGGCCCCAGGGGAGGTGCTACTTCCTTTTTAAAGCCTCTTCCTCCTCCCCCCTCTAGTATTCCTTTCCTTTTTCTTCTAGTATACTGAGCTGTGTTGTAAAGCATTTATTAAGCTCACTTTGTACCAGGCACTCCTTTTTTGTTTTGTTTTGTTTTTTTTTTGGCGGGGCAGTTGGGGTTAAGTGACTTGCCCAAGGTCACACAGCTAGTAAGTGTGTCAAGTGTCTGAGGCTGGATTTGAACTCAAGTCCTCCTGACTCCAGGGCTGGTTCTGTACTCACTGCGCCACCTAGCTGCCCCCTTTTTAAAAAATTTTTTTTTCATTTTTTTTTTTAATGGGGAAGGCAGGGCAATTGGAGTTAAGTGACTTGCCCAAGGTCACATACCTAGTAAGTGTGTCAAGTGTCTGAGGCCAGATTTGAACTCAGGTCCTCCTGACTTCAGGGCCAGTGGTCTACTCACTGCGCCACCTAGCTGCCCCTGTGCCAGGCACTCTTTTTGGGGGGGGAGAGGCAGGGCAATTGGTGTTAAGTGACTTGCCCAAGGTCACATAGCTAATATATGTGTCAAGGGTCTGAGGCTGGATTTGAACTCAGGTCCTCTTGACTCCAGGGCTGGTGCTCTACTCACTGTGCCACCTAGCGGCCCCTGTGCCAGGCGCTCTTAAGTAGGTTTGTGATGGGAGGATGTTTTTTCTGCTGCTCCACATCCGACTGTACTGGTGCCTTTGGTTTTCAGTTGGTGGAGGTAGTACTGTTGTGAATATTTTGGTTTCTTTCATATCTTAGTAGGATACAAAGATGATCTTCTACGGTCACCAGTTGAGATCTTACAGAATCTGAAAGCTGGTACTCCTAATGCTTTCTTTCATCTCTGAGTAGAGCCAGTGCTTTCGCCTTTAACTCTTACTGCATGGCCTGAGGCAAGTAACAATCTCATTGGGCCTCAGTTTCCTTTTCTGTAAAATGAGGCAGTTGGAGTAGATGATTTGTTAAGGTTCTGCAGTCCCTTACCTACAAATCTGTAAACATTATCAAGGTATGTTACTTTAAAAAACAACAAAAAATGTAACTTCTGTGCATCAGTGGAGTTCAATATTGAATGCATCTCAGTTCTGTTACTTTCATTGGTTGGAGTCTGATGCAGCCCACTCTGACTCCCCTTTGCAATTGAACCATTAAAAGAAATGGTCTGCTTTGGCCTGACTGACACTGTCTGGGTCTCAGTTTCTACATCTGTTGACTGATGCATTAAAAGCCTACATTTTCTCTATAAAATAGGGATCCTGTCCTGCCAGCCTCACATAGACACATAAACAAATGTCCTCAGCAGGGACATGGATATGTATTGAATGGCTTTAGTCTGCTTTTGCGAAAGTAAACCAGCTTCCAAATTAGTCTGTTTGTTATTAACGTTGGTACTGACAGAAAGGACTAATGCCTATGTTGGAAGCTAATTGGTTTTCTAGGCTCTTGTTGTTTCTAATGATTATGTTTCATGGTGCTTGGATTGACATGGGGTGTGTCTGTAAATAGCAACACCACACTTATTGAGAAGGCATGTATTTAGCAGTGTAACCTGTTCAAAACACAGCAAAAGATACAGAAGGAAGCAAAAGAAAAAAGGTACTTGGATAGCCAAAATAGATGTCACAAAGTTGCTTGTACTTTTTATTCATAGGTGAGGTCCTCCCTCAGTCTGTTTACTCTTAGTTTACACACATTTGTAATGAGCTTGACGATATGAATTCTAAGCCTGGAAAATTAAAAGGGTGCTAGGTAAAGTCCTCTTAGTGGTTGGAACATTTTCACAGAAAGAAGTGACAGCCGACAGTTTTGTGACAAAGAAGACAGAAGTGCTGTAAGAACATAGGAACTAAATCCCCTGCCTTCATTTAGTGCACAGGAAAAGAGTCACATACATCTCAATAGGTATTGAGGACATGGCTGTATTTTAGCTCAGTATAATAATGAATTCCCTCAACGAGTTAGGTCACCAGACCAGGAAAAAGGATGTCCCAGAGTAATGAAAGAACTGGAAAGTTTGCCTGCTGAGCCTGTGTTGATGAACTTTGAAAATTAGAGAGAATACTGCGGGACTTGGAGAAGGCAAGTGTCTCGATTTCAAAGGGGAAAGAGTCCAATCTATAGAATGTAGGCCAGTGTTCATGACTTTGATTTCTGGCAACATTCACCATTCTCTTTTTAAAGGGATGATTGAGCATTTAGAAGGGGGAAGCAATAAGCCAGTGCGGCTTCATAAAGAACATATCATTAAATTAGTTTTCACCATTTATCAAATATCTGTTATGTTCTGCCAGGATAAGTTCATTTCTTTCTTTCTCTTTTTGGACACAGTTACTAGATTGGGGAATGCCATAGACCCGGGGTTTCTTGTGCCATAGATCCTTTTGGAAGTCTGGTGAAATCTGTGGACCCCTTCTCAGAATGGTTTTAAATGTGTAAAATAAAATACATAGGATTACAAAGGAAATAGATTTTATTTAAATACAATTGTCAAAACATTTTTTTATAAAGTTCTCAGAGAGGGGGTGGGGAGGGAACAAGTATTTTAAGGACTTTTATGTGCCAGGCACTGAGCTAAGTGTTGTACAAATATTATCTTGTTTGATCTTTGATTAAGAGCTACTGCCATAGACATGCTATGCATAGATTTGACCAAGGTATTTGACAAAATCTCTTGTGCTAATCCTTGGGGGTAAGGTAGAGAGATGTGAGCTAGGTAGTAGTATAATTAGGTGGATTTGGGCTGAGTGGCTAGCAAAAAAAGGTTCTTGTTCATCCTTCGTTTTCAAAGAGGACCAATGATGTCTCAGGGTGATGTCTCGACATCAGTCAGACAAAAGTCAGGACGACTGACAATGGCCAATGCAGCAGATGACCTTGGTGTCTTTGATGTCGGGCCAAACTCTTAAGCACTCCACAGTGCCTGCTTCAGCCATAACAGACTGTTCTCATCTGCCCATTCTGCCAGGGGAAGTCTTCACATGCTTGGACTAGACATTCCCCTAACTTACTGATGGGTTTGGGGCCTGTAGGTTACCCTCAACCTGGTTTAGCCCATCTGCTGAGATGATTTCACTGAGGTGTGGTTGACGTGCATGCTCCAGCTTCCTAGACCCACAGGGGAGAGTTGGGGGGTAGGTGGACAGCAAAGGTGGATGAGCAACCCTGGAAAGGGCTCAGCAGGCCTTCACACAAGAGGTACTAGTCTTCCTGAACAGCCTAAGACACTAGTCTTCTTGCTCCAACTCAGCATTTTTCACTGGCTGTGCCTCATGCCTGGAACCCTCCCTTCTCATCTCTGCCTCTTGGCTTCCCCGGCTTCCCTGAAGTCTCAGCTAAAACCCAACCTTTGCCAGAAACTTTCCCCCATATCCCTTAATCTGATGCTTTCCCTCTGATTTTCTCTAGTCTATCCTGTTAATGTCTTCTTTGTACATACTTGTTTGCATGTTGTCTCCCCCATTAGACTGTGAGCCCCTTGGAGAACAGGGACTGTTTTGTGTCCTTTTTAATATCTTCTTTCATTATATAGTACAGTGCCTGGCATATAGCAGGCACTTAATAAGTGCCTGTTGACTTTATTGGCGTACAAAGTCAATGCCAGTTAATGTGTTGATGTAGCCAAAAAAATATTTTTTATAAATTTGACTTAGTTCTATACTCAGTGTGTATTTGAGAAATGAGGTCTTTGTCAGCAAAACTTGCTGTAAACGTTTTTCATATTATGCTATTATCTATGGTACCTTTTATTTTTATTTTTTAAAAACATTTCCACATTAGTCATGTTGTTAAAGAAGAGTCAGAACAAAAGGGAAAAACCACAAGAGAGAAAAAAGCAACAAAAAAGAGAAAATAGTATGCTTCGATCTGCATTTAGACTCTATAGTTCTTTCTCTGGATGTGGATAGCACATTACATCTTGAGTCTTTCAGAATTGTCTTAGATCCTTGCATTGCTGAGAAGAGCTAAGTCTGTCAACATCAGTCATTGTACAATGTGGCTATTACTGTGTACAATGTTCTCTTGGTTCTGCTCACTTCACTCAACATGAGTTCATGTAAGTTTTCCAGGTTTTTCTGAAGTCTGTCTGCTCACCATTTCTCATAGCACAATAGTATTCCATTACATTCATATACCACAACTTGTTCAGCCATTCCCCTATTGATGGGGATCCCCTTAATTTCCAATTCTTTGCTACCTCAAAAAGAGCTGCTATAAATATTTTTGTACATGTGGGTCCTTTTCCCTTTTTTTATGATCTTTTTGGGATATAGACGTAGCAGTGGTATTGCTAGATCAAAGGGTATGCACAGTTTTATAGCCCTTTGGGCATAGTCCCAAATTGCTCTCCAGAATGGTTGGATCAGTTCACAACTCCATATGGTACCTTTTAGTAAAAGGTAGTTTTCCCTGTTTATCTCTTTCAATTAGGTATACTTTTGCTTTGTCTGAGATCGCAATTGCTACCCCCTGCCTTTTTTACTTCAGCTGAAGCATAATAGGCTCTGCTTCAGGCCTTCATTTCAACTTTGTGTGTATTTTTCTGTCACAAGCATTTCTCTTGTGCACAACATATTGTTGGATTCTGGTTTCTAATTCATCCTGCTATCCTCTTCCGTTCCTTAGCATGGCTCATCCCTTTCACATTCACAGTTATGATCACTAACTGTGCATTTCCCTCCAACCCATTTTCCTCTGTTTATCCTTCCCTCTCTCTTTTGATCCTATCCTTTGTCAAAAATCTGTCTTGCCTCTGACGCTGTTTCCCCAATCTGCCCTCTCCCTTATCACCCTCCACCCCCAGCCCATATCTCTTATCCCCTTCCCCTTCTACCTCCTTGTTGGGTAAGAGAGATTTCTGTAAACAGCTGAGTGTGTATATATGTTCTTTCCTCTTTGAACTAATTCTGATGAGAACAAGGTTCAACCATTCCCCCCAACCCCCATTTTCCCCTCCACTATAAAAGCTCTTTATGTGAGAAAAAAAATTAGCCCTTTTCTACCTCTCCCTTCCCCCTTCTCCCAATGCATCTCTCTTTCTCACCCCTACATTATTCTTTTTTTTTTTTAGAGATAACCCCAACATAATCGACTCACACTCTGGCTTGCTGTGTATGCAGACTCCTAATTGCCCTAATAATTATAAAGTTCTTACGTGAGTTACATGTATGTATCATGTTCCCATATAGAAATGTAAACAGTTTAAGTCCATTGAGTCCCTTTTATGTTTACCTTTTTGTGTTTCTCTTTAGTATTGCATTTGAATTTCATACTTTCTATTCGGTTCTGGTCTTTTCATCAGGAATGCTTGGAAGGGTGTTATTTCATTTTTCTCTCTGAAGGTTTATTGCATTCAATTTTTCTGGGCAGTATATTTTTGGTCACACTCCTAGATCTTCACCCTCTGGCATATCAGATTCCAAACCCTCTGCTCCTTTAAAGTGGAAGCCACTAAATCTTGTGTTATTGTAACTGTGGCTCCACAGTATTTGAATTGTTTCTTTCTGGCTACTTGGAGTATTTTTTCCTTGATCTGGGAACTCTGGAATTTGATTATAGTATTCTTGGGAGCTTTCATTTTGAGTTCTCTTTCAAAAAGGTGATCAGTGGATTCTTTCAATTTCTATTTTACCTTCTAGATCTAAGATATTTGGGCAGTTTTCCTAGAATATTTCTTAAAATATAATGTCTAGGCTTTTTCTTTGAAAATTGCTTTTAGGTAGTCTAATAATTTTTAAATTATCCCTCCTTGATCTATTTTCCAGGTCAGTTGTTTTTCCAGTGAGATATTTCACATTTTCTTTTCTTCATTGTTTTGACTTTATTGTTTCTTGATGTCTCATGGATTTATTAGCTTCCAATTACCCAATTCTGATTTTTAAGGAATGATTTTCTTCAGTGAGTGTTTGTATCTCTTTTTCCATTTGGCCACCTCTACTTTTTAAGGCATTCTTCTCTTCAGTGGATTTTTATGTCTCTTTCCCCCTGTTGGGCAATTATGTTTTTTTAAGGTATTGTTTTCTTCAGTATTTTTTTTTGTGCCTCCTTTACTAATTTTTGGACCCTCTTTTCATGACTTTCTTGCATCACTCTAATTTTACCCTCAATTTTTCTTCCGCCTTTCTTATTTGATGTTTAAAATTTTTTTGAGCTCTTCCAGGAATTCTTTTTGTGCATTCTACCAATTCATATTTTTCTTTGAGGCTTTCCATGTAGCTATTTTTCTTCTGAGTTTGTGTCTTGATAGTCCCTGTCACCATAGTAACATTCTTTGGTCAGGTTCTTTTTTCCTTAACATAAAGTTAAAAGTCAGAAAACAGGTAGGAAAAATGTCCCAAGTTTCAGGTTTTTTGTGTTACTGTTTTCAGTGCTAATTCTGGGGGCCTGTAAGTTTTCAATTCTGCTAAGGTGGTTTGATAAAAGGAGAGGTGTATCACTACTATCTTAGCCTGTGCTCTGGTCTGTGAGCAACCATACGTACTCTTTTCTGCTCTGAAACTGTGACCAGGATCCCTGCTTCCCTATGGCTGCAAGTGCTAGTGTGATGGTGCTCCTCCTTACCCTGGGACTGCGACCTGGAAATGGGCAATGCAGCAGAGTCTTGTGCCCATTGCTAGCAAAAGGTCTCCTGTAATCTTCTTCTGACCAGTTGTCCGACCCCCTAACCATCTGTGGGCTGAGAGCTCTGGAAACTGCTACCACTGATGCAGCTGCCCCAATGTCCTGCTGCTAGCTAGGAGCACAGCCTGTGCTGCACTGTGCTTCACTATCACCCCAGTGAGACACATCTTTCCGGTCCACTTTCTAAATTGTCTTGGACTGGAAAGTTGTTTCACAGTTGGTTCTGCCACCCCAGGATTCGTTTTGAGGCATTATTTTAAAGTTGTTTGGAGGGGGATTTGGGAGAGTTCAGGCAAGTCCCTGCCTTTACCATTTTGTCTCTGCCTTCAATGATGGCAATTTCCTCTCTAGTTCCTCTGTCTCTTTGAAAACCAGTCTGCACTTTTGGTAATTCTTGGTTCCCATGTTGCTGAAGCCTAGCTTGCAGAATCTTCAGCATAACCTTGCTGGCATGTGAAATGAGAGCAGTTGTTTGATAATTTGAATGTTCTTTGGCATTGGCCTGCCTCAGGACTGAGATGTAAAACAGATCTTTTCCAATCCAGTGGCCACTGTTGAGTTTCCTAAATTTGCTGGTATATTGAATGCAATACTTTTAACACTTTATGCCCTATCCCTCCAAATATAATTTGACACTGGCTTTCTTGATTTTTCTTATATAAGAAATTCCATATCCTGACTTTGAATTTTCACTAGCTGCCGCCCATGCCTGGGATTCTCTTTCTCCTCATCTCTGCCTCCTACCTTCCCTGACCTCCTTTAAGTCCCTGCTAAAATCCCTTTTACAAGAAGCCTTTCCTGATCTCCTTTAATTAAGAGTGCCTTTCTTCTGCTGCTGATTTCCAATTTGTCCTTTGTGTTTTTTACCTAGTTTTCATATTATCTTCCCTTTTCACAGTAGACTTGGTGCCTCTTAAGGTCAGGGATTATCTTGTCTTTCTCTGTATTTCTACTGCTTAGCCCGGTGCCTGGCTTATACTGGGTACTTAGCAAATGCTTATTGACTGACTACCTAAGAGGCTACAGGAAGGCAGGCACACTAATGTAATTAAAAAAAAAAATTATGTATTTTTTTTTTTTTTAGTTTTCAACATTCACTCCCATAAGATTTTGAGTTTTAAATTTTCCCCTCTCCATCTCCTCCCCCCTCCCCAAGAAGGCCTGCAATCTGATATAAGTTCTGCTTATATGTTCATATTAAACATATTTTCACATTAGTCAAGATGTAAAGAATTAGAACTAATGGGAGGAACCACAAGGAAGAAGAAACAAAACAAAATGACAAAAGAAAAGGAGAGCAAATAATATGCTTCCATCAGCATTCAGACTCCATATTTCTTTTTCTCTATGTGGATAGCATTTTCTAGCATGAGTCTTTTGGAATTGTTTTAGATTCTTGCATTACTGAGAAGAGCTAAGTCTATTAATGTCAGTCATCAGACAATGTTCTCTAGGTTCTGCTCATTTCTCTCAGTTCATGTAAGTCTTTTCAGGTTTTTCTGAAGTCTGCTTGCTCATCATTTCTTATACCGTAGTAGTGTTCCATTACATCCATATACCACAACTTGTTCAGCCATTCCCCAATTGATGGGCATTCTCTTAATTTCCAATTCTTTGCCACCATAAAAAGAGCTGCTAGAAATATTTCTATACATGTGAGTCCTTTTCCTTTTATGATCTCTTTGGGATACAGACCTGGAAGTGGTATTGCTAGATCAAAGGGTATGCACGTTTTTATAGCCCTTTGGGCATAGTTCCCAATTGCTCTCCAGAATAGTTGGATCAGTTCACAGCTCCACTAACAATGCATTAGTGTTCCAATTTTCCCACATTTCCAGCATTTATCATTTTCCTGTTTGGTCGTGTTAGCCAATCTGATAGGTGTGATGTGATACCTCAGAGTTGTTTTGATTTGCGTTTCTCTAATCAGTAGTGATTTAGAGCCATTTTTTCATATAGCTATAGGTGGCTTTAATTTCTTCACCTGAAAACTGCCTGTTCATATCCTTTGATCATTTATCAGTTGGGGAATGACTTGTATTCTTATGAATTTGACTCAGTTCTCTATATATTTTAGAAAGGAGGCCTTTATCAGAGACACTGGCTGTAAAAATTGTTTCCCAGCTTTCTGCTTCCCTTCTAATCTTGGTTGTATTGGCTTTGTGCAGAAACTTTTCAATTTAATGTAATCAAAATCATCCATTTTGCATTTCATAATGTTCTCTATCTCTTGTTTGGTCATAAATTCTTCCTTTTTGCATAGATCTGACAGGTAAACTATTCCTTGCATTCCTAGTTTGCTTATAGTATCAGCCTTTATATCTAAATCATGTGCCCATTTTGACTTTATCTTGGTATTAGGTGTAAGATGTTAGTCTATGCCTAGTTTCAGCCATACTATTTTCCAGTTTTTCCAGCAGTTTTTGTTAAATAGTGAGTTCTTATCCCCGAAGCCAGAGTCTTTGGACATATCAAACAGTAGATTTCTGTAGTCATCGACTACTGTGTCTTGTGTACCTAACCTATTCTACTGATCCACCACTCTTATTTCTTAGCCAGTACCAAGTAGTTTTGATGATTGCTGCTTTATAATATAATTTAAGATCTGGTACACTACATCAATGTAATTTTGATGGAGCTGTCCAACCATTTTGGAACACAATTTGAAACTATACAGAAAAAGTTACTAAACTGTACAACTCATTTGACCCAGTGGTACTACAATTAGTCCCATATGCCTAGGAGGTCAGAGATAGAAGGAAAAGTCCTATAATTCCAAAAACATAGTATCACATTTTTTTTTGATAATAAAAAACTCAAAATAAAGTGAGTTCCCAATAGTAGAGTATTACTTGAGTGAATTAGTAATACGAATATTACTGCATTGGGATATTACAAATGCTAGAATGCAGAGAATGTGTGTGTGTGTGTGTGTGTGTGTGTGTGTGTGTGTGTGTGTGAAGGTGGTGTGGAGTGAATTAAGCAGAAACATGGGAACAGTGACCAGAATAATATACTATAAACAAAAATGACATTAGAAGACATCATAGGAGTTTCAAGCATTCCAAAGAAAAGGACCAGAGCCAGAAAGAAACTTTGAACTCTAAACACCAGAATCAATTAAACCTAGAAAAGTTTCTGTTTCAGCAACTGGAAGTGACCAAATGTTGAAGACTTGCTTACATTTTATTAATTGGGTGGCCAAGACAAGTGTCCCTACAGAACCCCACTGTCTTGAGGGGTCAGAGAGAGAATTAAAAAAGATAAACAAGGTATGGGAATAGCTTTCTTTTTTTTTTAATTTAAATTTATTTATTTAACATATTTGGTTTTCAACATTGATTTTCACAACAGTTTGGATTACAAATTTTCTCCCCATTTCTACCCTCCCCCCACTCCAAGATGGCATATATTCTGGTTGCCCTGTTCCCCAGTCAGCCCTCCCCTCTATCACCCCCCTCCCCTCTCATCCCCTTTTCCCTTCCTTTCTTGTAGGGCAAGATAAATTTCTACGCCCCATTGCCTGTGTATCTTATTTTTTAGTTGCATGCAAAAACTTTTTTTTTTTTTTGAACATCTGTTTTTAAAACTTTGAGTTCCAAATTCTCTCCCCTCTTCCCTTCCCACCCACCCTCCTTAAGAAGTCGAGCAATTCAACCTAGGCCACACGTGTATCATTATGTATAACCCTTCCACAATACTCATGTTGTGAAAGGCTAACTACATTTTGCTCCTTCCCAACCCATCCCGCTTTATTGAATTTTCTCCCTTGACCCTGTCCCCTTTCCAAAGTGTTTGTTTTGATTACCCCCACCCCCATCTGCCCTCCCCTCCATCTTCCCCCCCCTTTTATTTTTTTTTTATCTTCCTCCCTCTTCTTTCCTGTGGGGTAAGATACCCAACTGAGTATGTATGGTATTCCCTCTTCAGGCCAAATCTGATGAGAGCAAGGTTCACTCATTCCCCCCTCACCTGCCCTCTCCCCTCCTCCCACAGAGCTGCTTCCTCTTGCCACCTTTATGCGAGATAATCCACCCCATTCTATCTTTCCCTATCTCCCTCTCTCAGTATGTTGCTCTCTCATCCCTTAATTTCATTTTATTTCTTTTAGATATCTTCCCTTCATCTTCAACTCACCCTGTGTCTGCTCTCTCTCTTTTACATATATATATACACACACACACATATATATATACATACATATACACATAGATATATACATACATACACATTCACTTATATATATACATAAACATATATATACATATATATGCATATTCCTTTCAACTACCCTAATACTGAGGTCTCATGAATCATACACATCATCTTTCCATGTAGGAATGTAAACAAAACAGTTCAACTTTAGTAAGTCCCTTGCAATTTCTGTTTCTTGATTACCTTTTCATGCTTCTCTTGATTCTTGTGTTTGAAAGTCAAATTTTCTATTCAGTTCTGGTCTTTTCACTGAGAAAGCTTGAAAGTCCTCTATTTTATTGAAAGTCCATATTTTGCCTTGGAACATGATACTCAGTTGATTGTAGGTTTTAATCCTAGCTCCATTGACCTCCAGAATATCGTATTCCAAGCCCTTCGATCTCTTAATGTAGAAGCTGCCATATCTTGGGTTATTCTGATTGTGTTTCCACAGTACTCAAATTGTTTCTTTCTGGCTGCTTGCAGTATTTTCTCCTTGACCTGGGAGCTCTGGAATTTGGCGACAATATTCCTAGGAGATTTCTTTTTGGGATCTATTTGAGGAGACGATTGATGGATTCTTTCAGTTTCTATTTTGCCCTGTGGCTCTAGAATATCAGGGCAATTCTCCTTGATAATTTCTTGAAAGATGGTATCTAGGCTCTTTTTTTGATCATGGCTTTCAGGTAGTCCAATAATTTTAAAATTATCCCTCCTGGATCTATTTTCCAGGTCAGTGGTTTTTCCAATGAGATATTTCACATTGTCTTCCATTTTTTCATTCCTTTGGTTCTGTTTTATAATATCCTGATTTCTCATCAAGTCACTAGCTTCCACTTGCTCCAATCTAATTTTTAAAGTAGTATTTTCTTCAGTGGTCTTTTGGACCTCCTTTTCCATTTGGCTAATTCTGCCTTTCAAGGCATTCTTCTCCTCATTGGCTTTTTGGAGCTCTTTCGCCATTTGAGTTAGTCTGTTTTTAAGGTGTTGTTTTCTTCAGTGTATTTTTCAGTATTTTTTTGGGTCTCCTTTAGCAAGTCATTGACTTGTTTTTCATGGTTTTCTCGCATCCTTCTCATTTCTCTTCCCAATTTTTCCTCTACTTCTCTAACTTGCTTTTCCAAATCCTTTTTGAGCTCTTCCATGGCCTGGGACCAGTTCATGTTTTTCTTGGAGGCTTTTGGTGTAGGCTCTTGCACTTTATTGACTTCTTTAGGCTGTATGTTTTGGTCTTCTTTGTCAGCAAAGAAAGAATGCAAAGTCTGAGACTGAATCTCGGTGCGTTTTCACTGCCTGGCCATATTCCCAGCCAACTAACTTGACCTTTGAGTTTTTCAGTGGGGTATGACTGCTTGTAGACTACAGAGTTCTATGTTCCACGTTTGGGGGGGAGGTGCCAGCTCTGCCACACCAGCACTGCTCCTTCCCCAACCCCCAACCCGAACTGGGCTTAGATCTTCGGCAAGCTGTGCACCCCTGCTCTGATCCGCCACTTAATTCCTCCCACCAGGTGGGCCTGGAGCCGGAAGTAACAACAGCTGTAGCTGCACCACCTCCGCTGCCCCTGGGGCTGGAAGCCGAACCGCGAACTCCTTCTACTCCAGCAGCTTTTTCCACTAACCTTCTCTGCAGTCTTTGGTGTTTGTGGGTCTTGGGGTCTGGTGACTGCCGCAGCTCACCGATCCAGGGCGCTAGGGCCCCCTCCGCCCGGCTTCTGGTCTGGATGTTCCACGCCGCTCAGGCTGGGCTCTGCTCCACTCCGTTCCCAGCTCCCAGCTCCGTGTGGGATAGACCTCACCCAGAGACCATCCAGGATGTCCTGGGCTGGAGCCCTGCTTCCCTCTGCTGTTCTGTGGGTTCTGCCATTCTAGAATTGGTTCAGAGCCATTTTTTATAGATTTTTGGAGGGGCTCCCTACGGAGCTCACTCCAGTCCCTGCTTACCAGCCGCCATCTTGGCTCCGCCCCCCATACTAACCAGCTTTCTTTTTTTTGATGGTCTTAAGAAAGAAAACACAAGGGAGGAACTTATTTCTCCTAGTTGGGATGTGTGAGAAGATAATGCAAATGTTTATGATGCAGTAGAAGAAGAGAGCATCTAATGAACCTCACAAGCTCTAGCATTGATACCTAATGTCAGGAATCATTTTGAAAAAGAGATGGGCATAAAATTAGAATAGATTTCAGAAAAGCTCCTTTTGAGTTTGATAGTTTGAAAACAAATAATAGACCAGCTGTATTTAGAGTAATTAAAAAAATCTGGTATCTGCTGAACCATTGTGAATGAGCACATTCTCTAAAATTCAGACAGTATAAAAACCTTTCAGGACTTGGACACAGGTGTAGTGTTCAATCTATTAAAGTTTAAAACCATGCTGTAACTTTTGGGGCTCCATATATGTTGTGGTTTTTGCCACAGGAAAGACCATAGGAGGAAAGGTGGAACTATCTAGAAATATTCCTAAGAGAGGTGTCATAATTGCATGATGGAAGTGGCTTGAGAAATTGATTCCCTTCCGAAAGACTTTGAAAGTTTATATCAATATGTATCTGGTATGTATGAAAGAAAACTCGAATATCATATTGCTTGATAATTATTTCCGTTTTACAGATTACGAAACAGGCTAAGACAGCTCATTTCACTTTTGGGGAACTCAGATTTTTAGGAGATTTTTTTTTTTCCCCTTTTAAACTTACATTAAGCTTAAATTTGTCTCTGTAACTTCTATGCCCTGCTCTTTATTCTGCCCTCTAGGTAAATTAAAAGAACAAAAACTTGAGTAACCAAGGTTTTAAACATAAAATAAGCTATCTCTGTAAATGACATTTAAAAATATTTCCCTGTTCATCTTCCCCAAACACTGCAAAGACCCTTCTGCAAAACTTTTCATGTCATGAAAACAACAGAATTGATTCAAAGCTTTTTTTAAAAAAATAATTTATTCTTTTTAGTTTTCATCATTCACTTCCATAAATTTGAAATTTTCTCTGCCTCCCTCCCCTCCCCCAGACAGCATGCAATCTTGATATAGGCTCTACATAAACATTCCTATTAAACATATTTTCACATCAGTCATGTTGTATAGAAGAATTAGAATGAACGGGAGGAGCCATGAGAAAGAATAAATGAGAATGAGAGCAAATAGTCTGCCTTACTCTGCCCTCAGACTCCATAGTTCCTTTCTCTGGATGTGGATGGCATATTCCATCGTGAGTCTTTTGGAGTTGTCTTAGGCCCTTGCACTGCTGAGAAGAGCTAAGTCCATCAAAGTCAGTCATCACACAATGTGGATGTTGCTGTGTACAATGTTCTCCTGGTTCTGCTCCCCTCACTCAGCATCAGATCATGTAAGTCTTTCCATTTCTTATAGCATATTCCATTACATTCACATACCACAACTTGTTCAGCCATTCCCAATTGATGGACATCACCTCTTTCCGGTTCTTGGCCACTACAAAAAGAGCTGCTATAAATATTTTTCTACATGTGGGTCCTTTTCCCTTTTTTATGATCTCTTTGGGATACAGCCCTAGAAGTGGTATTGCTGGGTCAAAGGGTGTGAACATTTTTATAGCTCTTTGGGCGTAGTTCCAAATTGCTCTCCAGAATGGCTGGATCAGTTCACAGCTCCACTGGCAATGCATCAGTGTTCCAATTTTTCCCACATCTTCTCCAGCATTTATCATCAGCACAGTAGTATTTCATTACATTCGTATACCACAACTTGTTCAGCCATTCCCTCAATTCTCAATTCTTTGCCACCACAAAAAGAGCTGCTGGAAATATCAAATAGGAGATTGTTGAAATCTCGTAGTAACCTCTTTCCTTTTCCTTCCCAGTATGAAGCAGTTGCTTATTCACAGGGCCTTGTTGAAAAGAATTTTGTGTGTTCAGAACCTACTCTTGCCTAGGTGACAACCACTTGCCTGACTATACTTTTTTCCTGTTTATTGTGATATGCCAAGCACATCCGATTTGAATAACTGCTGTTGAGAAGTTTGGGTGGCTGGGAAGATACCCACTGTTCTTCTTGGTGTGCCTAAATCTGCCTCCCTATGAGTCACTTAATTATTGATCCCCCAAGGTGTCCTGTGTCTGTTCACCTCCCTGCAGAAAACACTGTCAGCTGTGATTAGCTCCCAATGCATTATTAATACCAGCAATTCCCAGGGAATTCCTGACCTTAGTTCAACCTATACAGTTCTTTGTTTTCTTTATTTGAGTACTCATAATTAAACTGAATAAAAGAGGAGGGGGAAGGAGCAGATAACTCCAAATTGAATTATTTAAAGCAGGATTTTCCATTGGGACAAATGCTTGGTTTGTCAGTTTCTAAAGCATATTGAGATTTTTGGCTCTTAAATCAAGCCATTTTAAAGTTATCTCTGATTTGTATAAGAAATTGGACCTGATTTGTGTGAAATTCATCTAAATAAACAGATGCTATGTTTTGGGGACCAACTTGGTTTTTCTGGCAGACAAGTGAGTTGTAAGGCAGTTGCAGCCTTCCTCAGTCTTTGAGGCTTCCAGGCAAAGCACAAGTTTTCCAAAATCTTTTATTCAGAAATTCTTCAGATGTTTGAAGGACTGTCATATGGAAATGGGAATGTAACTTCAGAGGGCAGAACTAGGTCCATGGAGTGGGCGCTTCAGGAAAGTACATCTTAACTGCATCTGAGAATTTCCGAATTTGAGTTGTACACCTAAATGGGTGTTCCTTCTTTGTCAAGTAGTCAGCTCCCTGTCCCTGGAGATGATAGTAGCACAATAAGTCACACTAGGTAGCTAGTATAAGTATCTTCCTCATTTTACAGATGAGGAAACCAGGGCTCAGCAGTCAAAAATCTAAGACACGACAGGGTTTTGAAATTTAAACCCAGGTCTTAGGACTTAAAATTCAAGATTCTTTCCACTATACTCTTCACCCACCTGCCAGGGATGTTGTAGAGGGGATGCTTGTGTTCCGGTGCACTGAACTAGAATGGCTATTGGGACTTGAAATTGTTAGGGTTCTATATACCTCTTCTTGATCCTATTCATACTTAGGATCATAGTGTTGTGCATGTAGAGGTGGAACGTGCCTTAGAGATCATCTAGTCCAGCTCCTTCACTTTACAGATGAGGAAGCTGTTGGCCAGAAAGGTGAAGTAACTTCCCTAAGGGAACGTAGGGAGGGCACTAAGTAGAAACCGGATTTGGATCCGATTCTCTTACTACAGACTCCGAGCTTGTTGTTCTTGGGTGGTCATTCTCTTTCCTTTATTTAAAGAGTGGCTGTATTGGGGTCTGAATTCTGTTACTCTAAGATCATAGGATTTACAGATGGAAGAAGCTCCCCTGGAGGATAGAGACTTTTCCCTTCTAATTCCTTTTTTTTTAATTTTATTTTTTCCACAATGAACAAACATGTTTTCTCTCTCTCCTACCTTCCTTCCCCCTGTTCCCCTCAGCTCTTCCTCACCCTCCAAAAAGAAAAACTGAAACCCTTGGCAATGTATAAAAATATTCCTATATCACCTAGATTTCTGTGTGTATCTGTGTGCATCCTGAGTCCAGCTCACTTCACTCTGCATCATTTCATATATATTTTGCCAGGTTGCTCTAAAGCCATCTCCTTCACCATTTCTTATAGCCAATAATGTTCCATTACATTCATGTACTGTACTTCTATAAGTCAAGAATACCATTCATCTCAAAGGGCCTACGGAAATTCTCAGGCTTGAAAAACAAAATTCATTTTTATTCACTTAAGTTATAATCTATGTATATTTGTACACACATGTATAGGGCAGCTAGGTGGTACAGTGGATAGAGCACACCAGGCCTGGAGTCAGGAAGACTCATCTCCTTGAGTTCAGATCTGGCCTCAGACACTTAGTAGCTGTGTGACCCTGGGCAAGTCACTTCATCCTGTGTTTGCTTCAGTTCCTCATCTGTAAGATGAGCTGGAGAAGGAAATGGTAAACCACCCAAATATCTTTGCCAGGAAAGCCCCATTGGGATCATGAAGAGTTGGACACCACTGAACAACAACAAACAAAATGAAAAGACATATGTACATAAATGTGCCCTCCATACTTGCTGAGTGGAGTAAATGGTGTGGTGTGAGATGAAATAATGATAGTTTATTATAGGTTTTTCCTCCCTTTCTCTCCAGCCCTTAATCAGAGCCTTCTTTAATTTTACCCATTTCTATTAATGGCACTTACCACTGTTTTCCTGGTCAGTTACATACATTTGAAACTTCAGAATTAATCTGTGACTTTCCTTCTCTCTTCTGCCTCTTCCCAGCCTCACAATATCTTTTACCAGCTCCTGTCTGTCTATTTTTGGGAAGTCTTTTACATCATCCCCTTTACTATTTTCATGGTCACCTCTATCATGTAGGCTTTTATTTTTTCATATTTAGATGATTGCAATGGTATTCTAACTAGTCTCCATTCTTCATTCTTATCTATTCACTGCTGTTCCAGTAATCTGCCTAAAAATATTTTCTGTGTCCTTCCCCACCAGTCCTAAGATTATTTTCCCTTTTTGCTTCTCTACTGTTGGGTACCAGCTTTCAATAACCCAAGAGGCCTACATCTGGGCTTGTAAGATTGGTAGGATTTTCTTTCCTTTCATTGTAAATTACTGTGGAACAAACACATCTTGGGCAGCCTGTCTGGTGCCAGGTTATGTTGTTTGCATTAGAATGTTAATACTTTCAGGGTTTGTTGGGTTTGTCACAAATTAAGCCTAAGGATGTGTGAATACCATTCAAAAGAGTGTTCTAGCTAATTTGATTTTGTTCCACTCTTTATATCTTAAGAGAGCTTTGTGGTTCCTGAAACTGATTACATGTTTTTATTTAAATACTTTAAAGCATTATAGTCCTAACTGTGTTGCTGACTCACAATATGACCTTGGACAAGGGACTTATAGTCCCTATAATGTCTAGTCTAACTGTGTGACCCCTGCCTGAAGAGATTTTCCTTCTACAACAGCCCTGATTTGTGTTAGTTCACTCTATACTTGAAGATTCTTTAGTTATGGGGAATTCACTACTTTTGAGATAGTCTGTTCCTCTTTTAGACAGTTCTGATTGTTAGGAAGTTTTTCCAGTGTATTGAACTGAGATCTGCCGCACTAGAAATTATATCTCCCATCTGTCCCCTGAGCCTGGCAAAACAAATCTGTATTCCTTCTTCCATGCATATTTTGTAATACTTGAAGGCAACTACTTTATCTTTCCCTATTTGAGTCTTCTTTTCTCCAGGCTCAGTATATTTAGTTTTTTTAGCCTGGTCTCCGGTTCTATCACCTTGGTTGCTATCGTCTGGATCTTTCTCAAGATGTGGTGGCTAGAATTGAATATAATACTTCAGATATGATCTTGTTCTCTTTAATATCTGTCTTTCATGTGGCTGTCAAAATGATATTCCTAAGACAGAGATTTGACCATGAAGTCATTCAGTTGGCTGTCCATGACCATGAACCATAGACCATTCCCCGTATGCTCCAGGCAAAAGCCTCCTGGCTCCCTCAAGCCTCTAGGATAAACTAGAATCTCCTCTGTTTGACATTTAAAGTCCTTCACAATCTGACTCCCACTTACCGTTCCAGGCAGAATGTACTTTTTGTTTCACTGTTCCTTGTTCATGACATTTAATCTCTCAACTCCATGCCTTTGTATGTTCTAACCTCTATACCTGTAATGTACTTCCTTCCCATTTTTATGCCTTGGAAGCTCTTGTTCCCTTCAAGAGTTGACTTAAATGTCACCTCTTCCAAGAAACTTTCCTGATCCTCCCAGCTGTTAGTGTCCCCAGAAGTTACCTTATTTCTTTGAATATATTATTTATTCGCTTCTCTGTGTTCAGGTTGTTTTCCCTGGTAACATGTAAATTTCTTGAGGCTGAAGACTATGTTCTTTTTTTTTAAACTTTAGTTTTTAACATTCACTTCCATAAGATTTTCTCCCTCTCTTCCTCCTCCTTCCCCCTGAGTTTCAGATTTTCTCCCTCTCCTCCTCCTTCCCCCTCCTCAAGACGGCATGCAATCTGATATAGGCTCTCTTTATGCATTCATATTAAACATTTTCACATTAGTCATGATATAAAGAAGAATTAGAACTAATGGGAGGAACCAGAAGAAAGAAGAAACAAAACAAAACAACAAAAGAAAAGGAGAGCAAATAGTCTGCTGTCATCCCCATTCAGACTCCCAGGTTCTTTCTCTGGACATGGATAGCATTTTCCATCATGAGTCTTTTGGAATTGTCTTACATCTTTGTATTGCTGAGAAGAGCTAAGTCTATCAAAGTCAGCTAAGCACTACTTTCATTTTTTCTGTCACCAGCACCTAGCATAATGCCTGGCACTAAATACTAATAGATTGACCAAAGTTAGCCGATCAGTAGAACTGTTACATGCCTCATTTTGGATAATATGTTTTAACATAAGGCCTATGTTATGTGACTTTAACCACACTTCTTTCCTTCTCTGGGTCTGTCTTCTCCTCTGTCAAATTTGGCAGTTCGATTGAATGGTCTTTAAGTTCCCTTTCAGCTCTGGACTTTTTGTGCTTCTTTTTTTAAAATTTATTTAATATATTAAGTTTTCAGCATTGATTTTCATAAGAGTTTGAATTACGAATTTTCTCCCATATATATTCTGATATATATTCTGATTGCCCTGTTCCCCAGTCAGCCCTCCCTTCTGTCACCCCACTCCCCTCCCATCTCCTTTTCCCTTACTTTCTTGTAGGGCAAGATAAATTTCTATGCCCCATTGCCTGCATATCTTATTTCTTAGTTGCATGCAAAAACTTTTTTTTGAATATTTGTTTTTAAAACTTTTGAGTTCCAAATTCTCTCCCCTCTTCCCTCCCCACCCACCCTCCCTAAGAAGGCAAGCAATTTAACATAGGCCACATGCATATCATTATGTAAAACCCTTCCACAGTACTCATGTTGTGAAAGACTAACTATATTTTGCACCTTCCTAGCCTATCCCCTTTTATTGAATTTTCTCCCTTGACCCTGTCCCTTTTTGAAAGTGTTTGTTTTTGATTACCTCCTTCCCCTATCTGCCCTCCCTTCTATCATCTCCCCTTTTTTATCTTCTTTTTCCTTCTTTCCTGTGGGGTAAGATACCCAATTGAGTATGTATGTTATTCCCTCCTCAGTTCCAATCCCATGAGAGCAAGATTCACTTATTCCCCCTCACCTGCCCCCTCTTCCCTTCCTACAGAACTGCTTTTTCTTGCCACTTTTATTCAAGATAATTTACCCCATTCTATCTGTCCCTTTCTCCCTCTCTCAATATATTCCTCTCTCATCCTTCAATTTGATTTTTTTAGATATCTTCCCTTCATATTCAACTCACCCTGTGCCCTCTGTCTATATATATATGTATACATACATATATATATATACACACACATACATATATATGTACATACACATGTGTATATTCCCTTCAGCTACCCTAATACTGAGGTCTCATTAATCATACACATCATCTTTCCACGTAGGAATGTAAACAAAACAGTTCAACTTTAGTAAGTCCCTTGTGATTTCTCTTTCTTGTTTACCTTTTCATGCTTCTCTTGATTCTTGTGTTTGAAAGTCAAATTTTCTATTCAGTTCTGGTCTTTTCACTGAGAAAGCTTGAAAGTCCTCTGTTTTATTGAAAGTCCATATTTTGCCATGGAGCATGATACTCAGTTTTGCTGGGTAGGTGATTCTTGGTTTTAATCCTAGCTCCATTGACCTCCAGAATATCATATTCCAAGCTCTTTGATCCCTTAATGTAGAAGCTGCTAGATCTTGTGTTATTCTGATTGTATTTCCACAATACTCAAATTGCTTTCTTCTGGCTGCTTGCAGTATTTTCTCGATCTGGGAGCCCTGGAATTTGGCGACATCATTCCTAGGAGTTTTCTTTTTGGGATGTTTTTGAGGAGGCAATTGTTGGATTCTTTCAATTTCTATTTTACCCTCTGGGTCTAGAATATCAGGGTATTTCTCCTTGATAATTTCTTGAAAGATGATATCTAGGCTTTTTTTTTTGATCATGGCTTTCAGGTAGTCCAATAATTTTAAAATTATCTCTCCTGGATCTATTTTCCAGGTCAGTGGTTTTTCCAATGAGATATTTCACATTGTCTTCCATTTTTTCATTCCTTTGGTTCTGTTTTATAATATCTTGATTTCTCCTCAAGTCACTAGCTTCCACTTGCTCCAGTCTCATTTTTAAGGTAGTATTTTCTTCAGTGGTCTTTTGGACCTTCTTTTCCATTTGGCTGATTCTGCCTTTCAAGGCATTCTTCTCCTCATTGGCTTTTTGGAGCTCTTTTGCCGTTTGAATTAGTCCATTTTTTAAGGTGTTGTTTTCTTCAGTATTTTTTTGGGTCTCCTTTAGCAAGTCATTGACTTGTTTTTCATGGTTTTCTTGCATCACTCTCATTTCTCTTCCCAATTTTCCGTCTGCTTCTCTAACTTGCTTTTCCAAATCCTTTTTGAGCTCTTCCATGGCCTGAGACCAGTTCATGTTTTTCTTGGAGGCTTTTGATGTAGGCTCTTTGACTTTGTTGACTTCTTCTGGCTGTATGTTTTGATTTTCTTTGTCACCAAAGAAAGATTCCAAAGTCTGGTTGTGAACCTGAGTCCATTTTCGCTGCCTGGCCATGTTCCCAGCCAAGTACTTGAGCCTTGAGTTTTTCGTTGGGGTACAACTGCTTGTAGGGTAGAGAGTACTTTGTCCCAAGCTTGAGGGGCTGCGTTGTTGTTTTCAGAGCTATTTCTGCACAGCAAGCTCTGCCACACCAGTGCTCCTCCTCCCCCAAGAACCTCCAACCCAGACTGGACTCAGATCTTAAGCAGGTTCTGCAGTTCTGCTGGGATCTGCCACTTAATTCCTCCCACCAGGTGGGCCTGGGGCTGGAAGCAACTGCTGCTGTAGTTCTGTAGCTGCACCTCCCCTGCTGCCCCTGGGGTGGTGGCCGAACCTCAAACTCCTTCACTCTGTCTCTCAGCTTTTCACACTAACCTTCTCTGTTGTCTTTGGTATTTGTGGGTTGAGAAGTCTGGTAACTGCCACAGCTCACTGATTCAGGGTGCCAGGGCCTGCTCCTCCTGGCCCCTGTCTGAATGGTCTAGGCTCCGGACAATAGACCTTACCCAGCGACCATCCAGGCTGTCCTGGGCTGGAGCCCTGCTTCCCTCTGCTACTTCATGGGTTCTGCAGTTCTCTGTTGTCTTTGGTGTTTGTGGGTCGAGAAGTCTGGTAACTGCCACAGCTCACTGATTCAGGGTGCCAGGGCCCGCTCTGCCCAGCTGTGCGGCTTATGCTGGGCTCTGCTCCACTCTGCTCCCAGCTCCATGCAGGATAGACCTTACCCAGTGACCATCCAAGCTGTCCTGGGCTGGAGCCCTGCTTCCCTCTGCTGTTTTTTGGGTTCTGCAGTTATAGAATTTGTTCAGAGCCATTTTTTATAGGTTTTTGGAGGGACGTGGAGGGGAGCTCACGCAAGTCCCTGCTTTCCAGCCACCATCTTGGTTCTGCCTGTGCTTTTCTTTTTTCCTCTCAAGAGAGCCTTAATGCAAATTTACAGGAAGCAATATTCTGAGACCATATTCTCTAATGGTTTCCAAACGTGTGGGTGGTTGTATTTTTTTTCCAGTTTTCTTGTAACTACATTGTTCGTTTACTCAGGCTTGTGAGCAGAGGGAGGCTTTGTAAGGTTGGTAATTCTTTAAATGACAAGAAGCTTATGATTCATAGTAGATTCATAGTAGCTTGGAAGTCTTTTACGTTTCTTGGTAGGCTGGGCCCAAGTGGGATGTTTGCAAATAGCCAGGAAGTGTAACCTGATAAATGGCTACATACCTTAGTTTATTCCTTTTTTTTTTGCTTAGTAAATATTTGTTGAATTGAATTGTAACCTCCCCAGAGATGACAGGCATGTCAAGAATACTGAGCAGAGTGGTGATTATCTTTTTAAAAGGACTTTCGTATAGATTCTATCATTTGTACCTTATGGTGGCTCTCCGGGAGATAGGCAGAACTGGAGTAGTTATCCTCCTGTTAGAAAGGGGAAGTAACAAGTAGAATGTGAATCAGTTGAAGGAATTGAAGATGTATTTTGGTTGGAGAGGAGAAATCTTAGGTGGACTTGGTAGCTCTCTTCCCCTTTTTAAAGGACTTCCTTTGAAAAAAGTAGGTGAAATTTACACAGAGGCAGATTTAAGCTTAATGTCAAGGGAAGCCTAATAATTTGAGCAGTGCCCAAGTAGAATGGACTGCCTCTGTGTGTAGTAGGTTCTCCTTGGAAGATCTATAAGCAAAGGCTGAATCATTGTTCACTTATCAGATATTTCCTGAGGGCATTTTTGTTCAGCTATGGGTTAGATTAGGTGGCTTGGGATTCCCGGTTAGCAAGGATTTAGGGCTAGAGCCTCTGTCTCTTGACTGTCAGGCCAAGACTCTTTCTACCAGTATTGCATATTTAATTCCATCAGGCAGAAAGCAGTTTTCTGGAACTCAGTGTGAGCTTCTGCATTAGCACACATTTATTTTTTAAAAATAATTTTCTAATTGACATATTTTGTTTTTATGTCATCTGACTTTCTCCCTGTATCTCTCCTCTTACCCTCCCAGAGAGCTATCTCATAACAAAACTTTTTCTGTTATTTTTTTAAAGATAAATTTTTATTGATGACTTCTGTTTATTTAGATCATGAAGTTATCCCTAGTTTTCTACTCCTCTGCCTCCCAGAGAACCATCCCATATAACAATATTTTTTAAAGTGTAAAAAAAGTCAGCATGACTGATCAATACATTGAAAAACTCTGAAAAACGTGTAACATGTAACACCTATAAATCTTCCACCTCCACAGATGGGCTGGGGTTTGGGTGTCCTCCTATATCTTTTCATTTGAATTATTCCTGATCTTTCTAATTTTGTTACATTCACTTTTGATTTTTTGGTATGTGGTTGGTTTTTCCATTTACATTGTAGTTATTGTTTACATGGTTTTATTGGCTCTGTTTACTTCACTCTTAATTGGTTCACAAAGATCTTTCCATACTTCTCTGTATTCATCAGATACATAATTTCTTATAGCACAATAATATTCCATTATATTTATGCACCAAAAACCCCCAAACTGCAGTTTGGTTAAGCCATTCCTCAGTTGATAGGCATCTGCTATGTTTCCAGTTTTTTGCTGTTACAAAAAGTGTTGTTATAAATACTGTGCTGTGTATGAGTATTTTCTTTTTATTGATAACTTCCTTGAGGTTATAAGCCCAGAAATGATGTCTGTAGTTCAAAGGGTATGGACATTTTAGTCACTTTATTCGCATAATTCCAAATTGCTTTCCAGAATTAGAGTGTATTGTGGAATATGGTATAAGTTAGTGTTCTTTTTTTTTTGTTGTTTTTTAAGAGGGGGAAGGCAAGGCACTTGGGGTTAAGTGACTTGCCCAAGGTCACACAGCTAGTGTGTCAAGTGTCTGAGGCTGGATTTAAACTTAACCAGTACTAAATGATGACTGCTGCTTTATAATACAGTTTGAGGTTTGGAAGTACTATTCCCCCTTTGTCCCTACCACTTTTCATCTTTGCCCTTCATAGTCTAATCTAGAACTTTTGTTTTTCCAAATGAATTGTTATTTTATCAAGTTCTGTAAAATATCCCTTTGACCATTTGATTGATATAGCATTAAAAGTGTAAATTAATAGGTAGATTGGTAATTTTTATTATGTTGGCATAGCCTAGACGGGAGCACTGAATATTTAAAACTCATGATTTGTTTTTAACATTTCAGTTAAAAAAGAATTTAGTTCCAAATTCTCTCCTTCTCTCTAGTCCCTATTCCACCCAGTGAGAAGGCAAGCAATGATATCAGTTTTACATGTTAGATGATATTAGCCGTGCTGAAAAAAAGAAGAGAAAAATAAAGTAAAAAACTTATGCTTCAGTTTGTTCTCATTGTTCATCAGTTCTCTTTCTGGAGGTAGATAGCATTTTCCGTCATGAATCCTTTGGAATTGTCTTGGATCCCTGTATTGATCAGAGTAAATAAGTCTTTAACAGTTGATCATCAGTACAACATTGCTGTTACTGTGCGCAATGATCTCCTGCTTCTGCTTACTTCACTTTTCATCAATTCATAAATGTCTTCGGAGGGTTTTTAAAAAAACCATACCATTTGTCATTTCTTATAGAACAATTGTATTTTGTCACAATCATATACCACAACTTATTCCACCATTCCCCAGTTCATGGACATCCTCTCAATCTTTAATTCTTTGCCACCACAAAAAGAACTGCTGTAAATATTTTTGTACATATAGATCTTTCTCCTTTTTCTTTGATCTCTTTGGGATCCAGACCTAGCAGTGGTATTACTGGGTCAAAGGATATGTACAGTGTTATAACCCGTTGGGCATAGTTCCAAATTGTTCTTCAGAATGGTTGGATGCATTCACAACTCCAATAGTGCATTAGTGTTCTTATTTTCCCATATCCCCTCCGGCATTTGTCATTTTTCTTTTCTGTCATGTTAGCCAATCTGATAGGAGCAAGGTGGTACCTTAGAGATGTTTTAATTTTCATTTCTCTAATCAGTAGTGGTTCAGAGCATTTTTTTCATATTACTATATATAGCTTTGATTTCTTCTTCTGAAAACTGTCTGTTATATCTATTGAACATTTATCACTTGGGGAATGGCTCTTATTTTTATAAATTTGACTCAGTTCTTTATTTATTTGAGAAATGAGGCCTTTGCCAGAGAAACTTGTAAGATTTCCCCCCACTTTCCCTCTTTCCTTCTAATTTTGGCTACATTGGTTTTGTTTGTGCAAAAACTTTAATTTCATATAATCAAAGTTATTCATTATGCTTCCTGTGATCCTGGCTACCTTTTGTTTGGTCATAAACTCTTCCCTTGTCTGTTGATCTGACATGTACATTTTTCTGTGCTCCCCTAATTTGCTTATGATATCACCCTTTCTGTTTAAATCATGCACTCACTTTGACCTTATCTTGGCATATATGCTGTGAGATGTTGGTCCATGCCTAGTTTCTGCCAAACTTTTCCTGTTTTCCCAATGATTTTTGTCAAATAGTGAGTTTTTGTCCCTCAAGCTTGGGTTTTTCAAACACTAGATTACTATGGTTATTTACTACTGTGTATTATATACTTAGATATACAATCTAGTCCACTGATCCATCATATTTTTTAGCCAGTATCAGATTATTTTATGATTAGCACTTTGTAATGTAGTTTGAAATCTGATACTGCTGAACTGCTTTCCTTCACCTTTTTTTTTATTCTTTTGATACTCTTAACCTTTTGCTCTTCTAGATGAATTTTGTTATTATTTTCTCCATCTCTACAAAATAATTCTTTGGTGGGCATCTAGGTGGTGCAGTGAGTAGAGCACCAGCCCTGGAGTCAGGAGGACCTGAGCTCAAATGCGGCCTCAGACACTTGACATACTTACTAGCTCTGTGACCTTGGGCAAGTCACTTAACCCTAATTGCCCTGCCTTCCCCTCTGCAAAAAAAAAAAAATTCTTTGGTAGTTTGGTTGGTTTGACACTCAATAAATAAATTCATATAAGTTCATATAAGTCTTTCCAGGTTTTTCTGAAGTCCGCCTGTTCATCATTTCTCATGGCACAATAATATTCCATTACATTCATATACCACAACTTGTTCAGCCATTCCCCAATTGATGGGCATCCCCTCAATTTCCAATTCTTTGCCACCACAAAAAGATCTGCTAAAAATATTTTTGTACATGTAGGTCCTTTTCTTGTTTGTATGATCTCTTTGGGATACAGACCTAGTGGTAGTATTGCTGGGTCAAAGGGTATGCACAGTTTTATAGCCCTTTGTATGTGGTTCCAAATTGCTCTCCGGAATGTTCGGATCAGTTCACAACTCCCCTAATAATGCATTAGTGTTCCAGTTTTCCCACATTTCCAGCATTTATCATTTTCCTGTTTTGTCATGTTAGCCAATCTGATAGGTGTGATGTGGTACCTCAGAGTTGTTTTTATTTGCATTTCTCTAATCACTAGTGATTTAAAGCATTTTTTCATATGACTTCCTAGTGTTTTTGATAGGAATAGGAGTTGTATTTTGTCAGAAGCTTTTTCTGTACCTGTTGAAATAATCATACAGTTTTTATTGTTTTTGTTTTTGATGTGGTCAATTATACTTATAGTTTTCCTAATATTGAACCAGCCCTGTGTGCCTGGTAAAAATCCCACCTAGTCATTGTGTATGATCTTTGTGATGTATTGCTATAGTCTGCTTGCGAGTATCTTATTCAAAATTTTTGCATCAATATTTATTAGGGAAATTGGTCTATAGTTTTCTTTTTCTGTTTTTGCTCTTCCTTGTTTAGGTATCAATAACATTTGTGTCATAGAAAGAATTTGATCGGACCCCATGTTTACTTATTTTTTCAAATAGCTTATGTTGTATTGGAATTTATTGTCCTTTATATGTTTGATAGAATTCACTTGTCAATCTATCTGGTCCTGGGTACTTTTTCTTAGGGAGCTCATTGATGGCTTGTTTAGTTTATTTTTCTAAGATAGAATTGTTTAAGTATTCTTTATACTCTTCTGTTAATCTGGACATTTTCTATTTCAGTGAATATTCATCCATTTTACTTAGATTGTTAGAATTATTGACAGATAATTGGGCAAAAACGTTCCAATCATTACTTCAATTTCATCTTCATTGATAGTGCATTCACTCTTCATTTTCGATATTGGTAACTTGGTTTTCTGTCTTTTTTAAAAAAAATTAAATTAACCAATGGTTTTTCTGTTTTATTGGTTGACGATTTTTTCAGGGTTTCTTTTGAACATAGCCTGCAACTTTGCCGAAACTATTGTCTCAATTAGTATCTTTGCTAATTCTCCAAGAGTTTCCAAATATGCTATCATATCATCTGTTAATAGGAAGAGTTTTATTGCCCTTTTCTATCTTTATCCCTTAATTTCATTCTTTTGTCTTATTGCTGTTGCTGACATATCCAGTACTATACTGAATAATAGTGGTGAGAGTGCACATCCTTGCTTCACACCTGTATTTTTGTAGCCTCATTGCTTATGGTGCTTACTTTTGGTTTTTGATAGATAGTTTTTATGACCTTAAAAAGGGGTTTTCTATGTCTATACCCTGTAATATTTTTTGGGAAAAAAGTGTCACTTTTTTTTTTCATATTTTGAGATGATCATTTGGTTTTGAATGTTTTAGCTTTTGATATGATTAATTATGTTGATTCGTTTTCCTAATGTGAAATTGTCCTTGCATCTCTGGTATCAATCCCACTTTGTCATAATGAATGACTTCTGGGATTAATCATTGTAGTCTCTTCGGTAAGATTTCTTTGTAAATTTTTGAGTTACTATTCATGAATGATATTGACCTATAGTTTTCATTCTTTGTTTTAGCTTTCTCTGGCTTTGGTATTAGGATAATATTTGCATCATTTAAAGGGATTCTGGTAGAGTGCTTTCTCAGTTTTTGAGAGTAATTTGTGAAGTATGGGTACTAATTGTTCCTTTAAAGTTTGATAGAATTCTTCTGTGAATCTATATGTACTAGGAGTTTTTTCTTTGGTAGTTCCTTTATGGTGAGATCTGTTTCCTTTTTTGAGGTTTGGTTGTTTAAGCTTTTTGTTCTTTAATAATTTGAGTATTTTATACTTTTAAAGTTATTCTTCAATTTCATGTTTTCAGTTTTCTTTGACTGCAACTATGCATAATATATTCTGACTATTCTTTATTTCTTCTAGTTTTGTTTTGATTTCACCTTGCTCATTTGCTATTTTATTGATTTGGTTTTCTGCCTTTTTAATCAGATTTGCTAAAGGTTTATTTGTCTTTTCAAAGACCCAGCTTTTTTAGTTTTATTTATCATATCCATATATTTTTTTGTTTTCAATTTATCTATTTCTCTTCTAATTTTTAATATCTCCTCTTTTCTAATTTTTGGCTTTGTGTATTTGTTCATTTTTTTTGTTTTTAAGAAAGCATGTTCAATTCTTTAATCCTCTCTTTTTCTATTTTGTTAACATAATGCTTTTTAGGGATATGATTTTATCCCTGAGGACTGCTTTAGGTGTATTCCAGAAATTTTGGTTTGTTGTTTCATCATTATTGTTTTTCGTATAATTATTAATTATTTTTTGATTTTTTGACACATTCATCATTTCATATTTCAATGTTAAGTCTCCATTTGGAACTGTATCTTGTTTGTGGTCCTTTTTTTTTAACGTTATGGTCTGCAAAGTATATGTTAATGTTTTGTCTTTTAAAAATTTGTTTGCAATATCTCTGTGTCCTAATACATGCCTAATTTTTATAAAACTTTTCATAACTTTGAGAACTATGTGTATTCTTTTGTAGTTCCATCTAGAAGACTCCATAAGCCTTTTAGTTCTACTTTCCCCAGTAATTTTGTAAAGTTCATATTTTCTTTTTTATTTATCTTTCTTTTAGACTTATCTAAAACTGAGAGGAGGGATGTTAAGTTATCCTGTCACTATTATGTTACTTTCAGTGTCTTATTTTAGCTCAGTAAATGTTTCCTTTATGGATTTGGATACTCAAGCATTTGCAGTACATAAGTTCACTGCTGATACTAGTTTTTGTCTGTGGTTCCTTTTAACATAATGTAGTTTTCTTGTTCTTTTTATTTTTTGAATGTTTGTTTTTACATTGTCAGAATGATTCCAACTCCTTTTTTGGATTCACTTGATGAACGGTAAATTTTTTTTCCCCTCCCTCTCATTTTCATTTTGTGTATGTCGTTTTTTAAATGTGCTTCCTGTAAGCAACAGATTGTAGCATTTTATTTTCTTATTCAATCTGTCATTCTTTTTCATTTTAATGGATTGTTTAATCCTTTCACATTTAAAGTTACGAATCTTAAGTTTATATTTTCCTCATTTTGTCTCTGAGATTTTTTTTCATGTTGTTCCCCCCCCCCCCCCCATATTGTAACATAGTACTGTTTCTTCGTTTATGTTAGCTTAATCTTTTTTAAGGTGACCTTATTCCCACTGGCTGTCTTCTTTTCACCATTGAAAACCTCCTCCCGTTTATTACTCCTCTTCCTTGCTTATTTCTTTTTCTTTCTTTCTTTTATCTGACTATTCAGTCTTTCACCCCCCTTTTCCCCTCCCAGTTAAGTAGATTCTGCCTTCTTTTCCTTCTGTTTGACTAATTCTATTCATTAGCTTTTAAAATTACTTTTTTAAATGCCTATTTCCAGTGAGGATTTCTTTCTCTTCATTATCTGTTCACTCTGTCTACTTTCATTCTTGGGTTCATTACCTGAATAATTCTCTGTCTCTCACTATTCTCTGTATTCCTCATGGAATCAAAACTTCCTGGGCAAACATTCTAGGATCTCTCCTTTTGGCAGTTTCTGCCGCTGCCTTGTAAAAATTTCCCTGCAGATTCCCCCTTTTCATTGTGCTTTTCTCCCAGAACAATTCCAATTCCTATAGATGACAAAGAGGAGACTCCCCTATTGGGGGGACCCAATGCAGCCTAGCTCTGATCTGTGCCTTCCTTTTGATTACCTTCTTTTCCACATTTAACTCAAAATCTCCTTGGGGCCATGCCCTCCTACTCCCCTGGATGCTAGTTTGCCCCAAGGGAGTTCTAACTCTCCTCCTGAAGTAGGACCAGTGGTCTTTTCAAGTACCAAATTCTCCAGACCCCAAAGAACACAAGGTTCCTATCTCCCTTCACGGAACATCTCTTCTTCCATTGACGTATTCATCAGGAACTCCTTCCTACTACCAAAGCTAGGCCTTCCTCCTTCCCCCTCTCCCCTTTTCAGTACTTCCTCACATCCTCCTCATCCTCTTTCTTGCATACTCTTCTCTTCCTGAGAGACCCTCAGGGTCACCTCCTTAGTGCTAGCCATCTATTTGAACTGGGCACATCAAACACACCCCTCTTCCTCTCTCTTCCTCTTCTCCCCTATAATGCATATTAACGGGTAATATAGTCCCACAGAGAACAAAAACCAACCAAAAAATTGCTTCATCCGTAGGCAGGATGTGGCCAGATTCTGTTCATAATGCCCCCTGCCTCCCTCTTCAGTGTTAAGTTTGTTTGACTAATGCCTTCACACCCTGTCTCCTTGTGTACATTTAAGTAGAAGCTTCTTACTGTCACTTTGCTGCTGTTGCTGTCCTTGGCTGCTGCATTTTTGTTGTCTGAGGTGTTTGAGAAACAGATGATCTCTGCAGTTTAGGTTTTCTTTTAATGAATGTCTCCAATGCCTCTTTAATAGAATTTTTACATCAGAATACTTTGAAATAATCTGTTAAGGGTTTTGATAAGCTTGCTTCTAGGTGTTCCAGGTTAGTACTTTTCATTGCATTCCAAGGTTAGAGCAGTTCTGAGGCTGGTTCCAGACCATATATCTCGTTTTGCTAGGCAAGATGCTTGAGCCTAGGTGTGGTAGGGAGCTCTCCTGTAGTTAATTGAGCCAAGGATAATGCCCACTACAAACTTATATGTTAGGAGACGTCACTATGCTTTAGGCCACAATAAATTGGAGTGCTCTTTTCTACGTTTGAACCTGAAGGTTTGTTTCAGCTTGAAAATGATTGCATCTGACTTCAGATAAGCCCTTCGAAATCACTTCATCTCATTTCCCTCCCAGTGCAAGTAAGCCCTCAGCAGTATTCCAGATAGTACTTTATCCACTATGGCATGCTGTCTCATATGGCAGTGTAAAAACAAAGTCCCAGCCCCCCTTAAGTGTTATCGTTTCTATGAGAAGCACTACAGCTCATCATCTTTTGCCTTCGTTGGCCCTGGCACCTTTTCCTTGTCCCCTTGTCTCCATGTGTTTTGTCTTTGCCTGTTTCCTTGCCTGAGAAATAAGTGTGGCAGATTGGGGTATAGCTGTTAATAAAATCACCAGTTAAACTTCTGTGTACACAGTAAAGGGGAGGGGAACCAAGTAGTTCTTGGCATTCGCCTAGCGCTTTCCAAACATTGACGAAGCAATCTGGTAGACAGTATTTCAACACAAGACAACAACCCATCACATAGCTTTGATATAAATACATCCTGTTACATAATGTCCCCAAAACAAAGCCACAACCAGAGCTATCATGCAAAACTTGCCAAGCCTGCGGGAAAATTGGGGGCAAGGGTGAATGGTAGATGATAGTGGCCTGGTTGTATTGAGACTATGAAATACAGGCAAGTAGAAAGTCCCTCACAAGTATATCGTATGTGTGCACCAGAAATGCCAGGTTGATCATTTGAATTCAGGCACTTCAGTGGAAGGAATAAAGTAGTCTTTGTGTAGACACAAACCCTGCTTTGCTTGACCTTTACCTTTTTTTCTATGCTTTTTGGGATACACGAAACAGCCTTTCATGGGGGAGGAGGATATGCCAAGAAAATGGGCTGTAAGTACCTCGGAGGAAATGGGAACATGGTCAGACATTGACATGACTGTAAGATGTTAACTAGAAGCAATAACTCTCAGTTTTGATGGGACAAGAAGGAAAGAGGTCCCGTAGTGTTCTTGAGCTTGATGTGACCAATACAATGTCATCCATGAGAGAGTCGTGGAATACCTTACCATCCACTCTATTTGGACTGTGTGCGGGAAATCATCCATCACGGTGGGAAACATTTTCAGTGATGGTCCAACTCTTCTTTTGGGCTTCTCTTGATGTTAATGATGATGGTATCATTGTTATCAAGGAGTCTTATATGATCTTAACATCTGCACAGAAGACCCGTTGTAGGAGAGAGCCTTTAAGGCTTTCTTTTGCTTTACTCAGTCTTTTTATAGTCAAGAAATGCAACAGGATCTTGTATTTTTAATACTATTCAGTCACTTGTGTGAATGTGAAGGTGTGGTCTTCTGTAGAAAATCTTTTAAATGGCCATTGATAAATGAGATTCCAGATCACTTAGAGAGGATTGGATTAAGTAGGTATACAGTTTTGACAGTAAGATGAGTAAGTATAAATAGCTGACATTTTTATAGCACTTAAAAGTTTGAGTGTCACAGTAATATGAGGTAGGTACTGCAGATCTTATGCCCCATTTTACAGATGATGCTCAGAAATATTAAGCAATTTACTCATGCTTATTAAGCGTGAGTCACAGGCTTTGAATCCAACAGCTCGGAAACAAGCTCAGCACACTATCAGCTGTGGCATGCTGTCTTTTGAATGCCCATTTTCTCCATGTAGATGTGTATAGGTTGTATGTATATCTTGGTTCGCATAGTCAACTGTAGCAATGAGCTGGACCCAAAGTTGATGAGTGGCTAGGTTATATTTAGGGAAAGGCGTGATACTTTCTGTGATAGCAAATGGACACAAAAATCAATCTTTTTTAATAGTTCTAAATATATATCTAAATCAATTTACAGTCATGTCAACCACCATAGTTTTAAAAGCCAGAGGATTTTATATTTGATCCTGAAGATGATAGGGAGCCAGTGGAATTTACTGAGTAGAGAGGATGACATGATTAGGGAAATAACTTTTGGCATCTGGATGGCCTCCTTTTTGTTCCCCTTCCATACTCTAATAGGCACCTAAATCTTTTTGGTATACATTCTCCTCCCATCAATAGCAGATACCAAATTCTCCATGCGTTTCTCATGCTGTGCAACGCTAGTCCATGGTTTTCCATAAATTCTTCAGAGAGGCCTATTAGTCAAATTCTGGTACACAAATATAATGGAATAATACAGTGCTCTAATGAATAGTTAATATGATAGATACAGAAAAGCATGGAAAGACTTACATGAGCTGATACAAAGTAAAGTAAGCAGAACCAAAAAAAAGCAACATACAATGACTGCAGCAATAAATGGGAAGAAGAAAGTAATCAAAACTAAATGCTCTGAAATCATTGTCACTAAGCTTAGACACAAAGATGAGCTCAGAGAAGGCACCTCCCCCACATCTTTGCAGAAGTGGGGGTCTTTGAATATGGAACACTGCAGGCAGTATCAGTTTATCAGTATATTGGTTAGTTTGGCTGAATTTCTCTCTCTCTCTCTCTCTCTCTCTCACACACACACACACACACACACACACACCCTTTTCTGTTCTTTGCTATAGGAATGGTTCTCTAGGACACAAGAGAAACAGTTACATTGGGAAACATAAGTTATGTAAAACAGCAAATGACATCTGTACAATTTATTTCAAACTCCCTAAGGCCTAGTTTTTATAGAAACAATGCTAGTCATGCCCAGCCATAAAGGCACCACCTGAGAGTTCAGATAATTACTAGGTTTTTCAGAAATCCAGTTGCAGAACTGTGTGAGAGCAGTTCTTCTACATTGCACAGATGAACTAGGCTGAACAGATGAAACTATTTGCGACAAAGGAATAACTTCCAAAGGAATAGCCAGGAAGAAGTTGATTTGAGATACAGTCTGCCATCAGCCATTCAGTTCTAAATCGCCTCTGACTGCCCTTTTGTTCCCCATTATCATTCTGTCTTTGAGACTGAGTTAAGGGTGCATGAAATTAATTGTTAGCCTAAGCAAACTGTAATTTTGAAGGTAATGTTGGGAACCCATGCCTCACAGTGTCATGTAGAAGTCTGTTTTGGATCATCTCTTGATTCCTTTTATCAGCAGTTAGAGTTAAGAGGTGATGTATGTAGTTCAAATGGCAGTGTGAGGTGTTAGTGTTTTTGTTTCCACCTGATGACTAGCTTTGGGGGGGGTGGTTTCTGGTCATCCGTTTTTTTGTTTTTTGGAAGAGGACCAATGACATCACAGGTGATATCTTGAATTGCATGTGAATTAGATATAAGTGAAGCACAATTGCATAAAGTCCTCAGCCTTATTTGTTCTTCCTGACTAATCAAAGTCCGGTGGCAGGACAAAAGTCATGATGACTGTGAAGACCTTGTCATCTTTGAGGTGTGACCAAGGTCTAGGCACTCCCTAAGGCCTGCTCCAGCTTCCTTTGTGGCTATTGGATCAAATTGTTCTCATCGCTTATTCTGCAGGGGGAAGTCTTCACATGCTTGGGGTAGATATCCCCTTAACTAACCTATGGGTTTGAGGCCTGTTGGTTATCTTCAACCTGGTCTAGCCCATCTGCTGACATGGTTTGCCAGGGTTTGGCCTCTGCACATGCTCCAGCTTCTTGGAGCCACAGGTGAGAGTTGAGTGGAGGTAGATGAGCATCCCTGAAAAGGGCTTGGCAAGCTCTCACACCAGAGGTGCGTGCTAGTCCTCCCTGAACACCCAGCACACCCCACTAGCTTTAGTGTACGCTATTTGGTTTTATTTGTGTTTTCAGGTTCTCGTTCACTGTATTAATCAGTTTGTCTTTTCCTTTCTCTTCCTTGGAGATTCTGAAGCTCTTGGTTTTGACTTGAGTGATGCCTTGGATGATAAAAACGATGGATCCAGTGGTGGTGGAGGCAGGCCCAATCTAAAATCTGGTGAAAGTAAGTGGGTTAATTTTCTTCTGTAGGTTTATCTCTGTTTGAAGCCAGTGGCCAAGCCAGCAACTTCCACATTTACTTCTTTTTTGGTAAATCCAATGACCTTAAAATCTGATTTTGGCCAGGGGCAAGTGGGGTGCCCTGGCAGTGAAAGGTGTTTGAGACAGGATTTTCAAATAATAGGAGAGACATCCTTAGGAGAAACAAAGTAAATTTATTTTACAAACCTTGCAAGATTTGGGCACACCTCCATAATGGAGGAGGTGAGGTAAAAGGGAACCTGCCTTAATTTATACTCTTTAATGAAAAGATTCCCACCCACCTCTATCCCTTCTCACCATTGGCTGGGAGGTGGGCTTACAGTCTAGGTGCGAAAACTACACAGAGGACCAAGGTTGATCCAGTCCATTCAGGTTTTTCCCTATCAGAACTCAACTGCCAGAGTGGCATCTGAAAGTCTAGGAGAAGAAATGGGGTGGGGGGTAGGAGAGACCTTCCTGGAGCAGAGAACAAATAGCTCACAGGAAGTTCATTATCTTCTAACATCTGAGAGAGAGAGGGAAGGGCATGCCCACAGTTCTAAGCCCTGACCTTCCAAAATCAGAAAGCCAAATCCCAAAACCTCTCCTACTCCATTAGACATACTCTGTGAAGTCTTCACAGTTATCCATCCCATTCAAAGGTAGGTGGGATTTTCAATGCTTCAAACCTTTCTTTCCTTGAAAATATTCTGTGTCATTATCTGCAGGGTAGTTTTATAGTCTTTTTGTGACCCACATTCTTCTGTATCTGAATGTATCATTAAAAGCTGGTCTAATATAATATGTAGAGAACATTTCATATTTACATCATATGTCAGATTGGGAGTGAAGATGGGATAATCGTGACATTTAATTAAAGGGTTGTTAAGCACCCTCACAAATAGTCAATTTGTCAACTTGTTATTAAGCATTTGTGCTTAATGGCGGATACACTGGGGGTACACAAAGAGGCTAAACAGTCTAATGGATGAGACAACAGGCAAACAGATAACGTATAAACAAGCTATATACAGGATAATTAGGAAGTAATTATCAGAGAGAAGACATCAGAATTAAGAGGGATTAGGAAAGGCTCCTCGTAGAAAGTGGTATGTTAGTTTGGCCTTGCAGGAAGCCAGGGTAGCCAAGAGGCAGAACGAGCAGGGAGACCATTCCAGCCATGTTGGACAGCCATAGAAAATGCCTGACATAGGGAAATGCAGCACCAAGGATGTTGATGTCACTGGATTGAAGACCATGTGTGGAGAGGTATGAAGTGTAAGAAGACTGGACCTATGTGTGTAGTGGTGGTGGTGGTGGTGGAGAGGTGGCTAGGTCATGAAGGGGTTTGAATGCCTAACAGGATTTTGTATTTGAAATACTGGAGGTGATTAGAAGCCATTGGAATTTATTGAGTAGGGGAGGTGACATGGTGGTAGTGAGAATGAGACGGGTCGGAAGAGAACCAGGAGAGACTGGTATCCCAAAAGCCTACAGAGGAAAGTGTTTCAAGGAAAAGAGGGCAATCAGTAGTGTGAAAGCTGCAGAGAGGCCAAGGAGAATGAGGATTGAGAAAAGGCCATTGGATTTGCCAGTTAGGTGATCATTGGGAACTTGGGAGAGAGCAGTTTCTGTGGAATGATTAGGTCAGAATTATATGCATAAGTACATGCATACATACATGCTCTTGGAAGAAAAGCCACTTAATCGCTACAGTCTGGAGCAGGGCTGTCCAACCTTAGGTTTTTATTGAAACAATAGACACTATATTTTGATTTCCCATTTTAGTGAGAGCTTAGTTTACTAAAGCATTTATGTCAATTTCTATGCTTGTATGCTGGCTGCATAAATTGCAGTGCAGGCTGCATTTTGGACAGCCTTGGTCTGGAGTAAAGGAGAAGATAATTCATAATATCAAGGGTGTTTGAAATGTAGAGTAGGAGAAGATGACTCTTATTTTCTCAGTAAAGGAGCAGCCAAGATGCTCTGCTCAGAGGGAGCAGTGGGTGTGCTCGTATCATTTCTTTGGGAAGAGAATATGTTTGGAGTAGCTTCTCTGAGGATTGGGAAAGAGAGGAAGTTAGGGAGGAATAATTGAATTACCTTTATAGCACAGATTTGTAGTGAGCCCAGTCAGTCACCAAGTATTTAAGGGCATATACTATGTACCAGGTGGTTGCTAGGGGCTGCTGCTGTGGATAGAATGCCAGGCCTTGAATCTGGAAGACTCATCTTCCTGAGTTCAAATCTCTTCTCAGATGCTTACTAGCTGTGTGATCCTGGGCAAGTCACTTAACCCTGTTTGCCTCAGTTTCCTCATTGGTAAAATGAGCTAGAGAAGGAAATGGCAAACCACTCTGGTATCTTTGCCAAGGAAACCCCAAATGGGGTCATGAAGAGTGAACAACAAGATTCTAGGCATTCTGCTAAAAGCTGGGGAGACAGAGAGAGGCAAAAATGCCCTCAAAGAGTTCATGTTCTAATGGTAAGGTAATCTCAGATGGAAGACACTAGTAGTAGTAGGAAAAACCAGGAAAGTGCTTTTGAAGAAGATGGAATTTATGATAAGTAATGAAGAGCCCATGGGGACACTAGAAAATCTATGTGAGGAGGGAGAGTATTCTGAGAGTGGGGTATAGCCAGTGAAAAGCAGAGAAGGCAGATGGGTGTATCCATTGTTGGTTTTGGCCAAGCATTAGAGGCTATAGGACAAGGAGGCAAGGGATTCAAAAGTGGAGGATAATCTGTAGTTAAACAGGCTTATTATAGGGTCAAGATTTGGAAGGTAGGAAAGTAAACATAGAGCAAGTAATACCAACATCCTTGGTGAACATTGAATCCTGGAGGCACTTGGGGTCACAGTGAGCAAGAATAATAGTGTCAGGAGGAAGGAGACATCTGTTTCTCACAGCTGTTATCTTTCAACCTTAGTTTTCACCCTGAAAAATAGATATTATGTCCCTTTGAAGTATCCTTGCATTATTACATCTAGAAAAAGAGAAGTATCTTATTGTATAAAGTACTGTTAATGTATTCCATTGACCCCTTTTCTGTCTTTAGGGGTTGCCAAAGATTTAAGATCTGACTCCTTGTATGAGCGAATTGAACGATTTAAACGTGGAAGTGGCAAGCCCAATCAAAATCCTAAGCCAGGTAATTGGATTTGCTTTCTGTCTAGTTTATAGTCTTTTGTTTTTTCAAGTATGGTTCACAAATTGCTTGTTGCTGTGAGAAGACTCCAGGTATCTCTGTGTGACCTTGGGTTAACTTTTTCACTACTTAGAGCCTTAGTTTCATCATTCGCAAAACCAGCATAATGACAATAGCATTTACCTGGTATAAGGCAGCAAGGCCGCATGGTGGATAGAGTAATAAGCTTAGAATCAGGGAGACTCATCTTCATAAGCTCAAATCTGGCCTCAGGCATTTATTAGCTATGTAACCCTAGACAAGTCCCTTAATCTTTTTTGACTCAGTTTCCTTATCTGTAAAACGAACCGTAGAAGGAAGTGGCAAACCACTCCAGTGTATTTGCCAAGAAAACCCCAAATGGTATCACAAAGAATCATACATGATTGAAAAACAACTGAACATACTTGGTATAAGTAAAGTGGACCACATCTTGATCATCTATTGATTAACTGAAAGATTTAGAGAATATAAGATCTCATTGTGCTTACTGTTTGTTGATTGTGAAACAGTTGGACACAATACTATTTTATGGGCTCTTCCACTGGAATCAGTACTTAGGAGTTAGTTTGATTTTAGAAGACAATAACATTAGAATCTGTAAGATAGTTTAACTTTCCTGTTTCTCTGGGCTACAACCAGGACTCAATGTGTCTTACTCTGGAAAGGTGGAGGAGGGAAAAGGAGCATGAGTTAATGTGGTCACATGATGTTCTTCATGGTCGTAAGCCTAGCACCAGACCACTCTAGTGTAGGGGGTTGCCTAATGTAGGATTTTCCCCAAGAATGTTGATTAACTCAGTGTTTTTCCCATTGTCATAGATCCTGGAAATCTCATATAAATCAGGCTACATGTAAGCCCACTCTTATCTTTGCCATAGACTAGTTACAGTTTTAATTTAATTTTCATCACAAAATTATTTTTAGCGCATCATATAAACTGTTACCTTTTTTCATATATAAAAGGGCTGTTATGGCTGCAAGAAGCATCCTGGACTTTCTAAGGAGTCTTGGTTCACTTTTTCATTGGTAACTGCTAGCCTTGCTAATGAAATTGATTGCGTGCAGAACTTTGTGCCTCAGCTTCTCTCTATTGCAGATATTTATGGTGACAAATTAAAGCTGGGGCTATAAATAAATCAAAGAAAACACCAACCGGTATCCAACGCTATTGCAAATCTTGAAATCCTCCTAAAAGAAGGACAGAGTAACTTCAATTGCTAGCAGTGTCTCAAAGACAAAAATAAAATTTCTACAAGTACTACATGAATACTTAAGGATAAAGCAAGAAATAAAAGATGAAATAAAAGTTCTTGAGGAGAGAATTGGAAGGATATTCTCCTTGGAATAGCTTGGAAGGGAAAGTGGTAAACCTTTCCCGAGTAACAGTCTCCCTCAAAACTGGAATAGGACAAACAGAACTTGATAACTCCACAAGACAGCAAGAAATATTAGAACAAATCCAAAGGTTAAAAAAAAATCTAAGAAAATGCAAGAAGGAGGGCAGAGTCCAGATGGCAGAATGGAGGAATTTTATAGCTGAATTCTCTCAGCTTTCCCCTTCAAAAAACTTTAAAATGATGTGTCAAGTTGAATTCTGTAGTGGCATCCACGAGAAATGTCAGGGTGAGATATTTTCCAGCCCAGAACAACTGGAGAGGTCTGTGACACTGGGATGGGGGTTGGCTAAGAGTGAATGCAGCAGAAACATTAACTTTGGTCCTTGAATGTAGCTGTGACAGAGGTAGCAGCTGTAGCTTCAGGAGCTCTCAGCCCAGAGGCAGTAAGTAGATTGGACAGCTTGTCAGAAAGAGATTACAGGGGACCCTTTTATTAGCACTGGGTGCAAGATCAGGTGCTATTTGGTAACTCCATTGCTCATACCTAGTTTGGGGTTGCAGTTCTAGTACAGAGAGCAGGGCTTAGGGTCCCAAGGTATTAGGGGCCCTGGTCAAAGTTCCAGGGTAGAGAGGAGCATTAGTACTTTTGGTTGTAAGGGAGCACGGCCTCTTCCTGGGTAAGGACCAGACTGGGAAAGCAGTGACCACACTTCTCCCAGAAACATGCCACCTTGGAAGTACTGAATACTTACAGTCCCCCATATCTGCCTGTGAAAACAGCAGTGTGTAAAAGCTTGTAGCTTAGGACAGTGTACATCCTCCCTATTTCCCCTCTTTAGGTGAGGAGAACCTAACTTTAATATAAAGTTCAAAGGCAAGAATAGGCTGGAAAAATGAGCAAACAACAACAAAGAACCCGACCTATTATGGTGACAAGGAAAATCAAGACACAAACTCAGAAGAAAAAAATGATGTGAAAATAGCTACAAGCAATGTATGAAAGAAAAATGCAAATTGTACACAAGCCTAACAAGTATTCCTGGAAGAGCTTAAGAAAGAGTTTAAAAAAAAAAGATTTTATAAAAAAATAAGAGTGATAGAGGAAAAATTAGAGGGATGCAAGAAAATTATGAAAAAAGAATTAATGGCTTGGTAAAAGAAGAACAAAAAATGCTGAAGAAAATAACACCTTAAAGAACAGAATTTGTTGAATGGTAAGAGAGGTACAAAATGTCAGTATGGAAAAGTGCTTTTTAAAAAAGCAGAATTGACCAAATGTAAAAGACATGCACAACTTCACTGATCAAGATAATTACGTAAAAAGCAGTCTTAGACAGATGGCAGAAGAGTTGCCTCCATTCACTGAAGAAAATAATGAGTTGGTCAATAATTCTTTAAAAATTAGAATTGGTTAATAATTCTTTAGAGGGTGTCAGGTGGAAGCTAATGACTTCATGAGATGTGAAGAAATAATAAAACAGTCAAGATAATGAAAAAGTAGAAGAAAATGTGAAATATCTCAATAGGTGATCTACGTGAAGGTTTTAACAGGCCTCTGTGTTGTCATTCTGTGCTTGTCTATATTACATGGATATGCTGTGCTGCTGCCTGCCATGTTTCCAACAATTATGCTAAGTTTTAAATTTAAAAACAAAATAGATCTTTTAAGAAAATGGACAAAAGAAAGAATACCTCGGATGGAAACAATGCCAGGGTAAAAAAGATGCTTGTTATTATGTTAGAATAAAAATTTGAATGGCCATTACATAGTCATAGTAACTTTAAAATAGGATGAGATGTCAGAGTGCCTAAATCTATGGTACAGAATAATATAAAACACAGTGGTGAAATAGAATAAAAAGACAAAATTGTACCACCCTTTTGTGTTTTCCAATCAAGAAATCAAATACAAGTCTTAGGATGATCCAAATGAAGCTGGATGGATTACAGGTTGTAGTAAAAAATGCATTCTTCTTAGCAGAGCAGATTCAGACGAAAACTTTCAGATATATTTAAGGAAGTGGTTGAAAATGGGAATGAAGTAGATATTGAAGAAACTACTACTGAAAGAGTTGGTTTGATCACTTTAAAAATCAGGTTCACTTGTATAGTATCAACATTTCCAGATAAGTGGCCAGTGCCGAAGAAGATGAGGCAGCTAAATATATTGGTATTTTGAAGAAATGTTGAAGGAAAATGCATATACCGATCAATATATTTTTATTGTGTATGAAAGAAAATTCTTTTGAATAAAGGATGTCTCCCATAAAATACATTTCTAAGAAGGAAAAAGTTAAATCTAGATTTAAGGTGTCTTAAGTTTACCTAACATTTTGATTGGGATATAAGGCAGAAGATAATTTAAAAATAAAACCAGTGCTTGTTTGTCTGTCTCAAAATCCTCATGTTCTTGGAGGCTACAGCCATTGATCACTTCCAGTTCTTTGGCAGTCAAATAAGAACAAAATGAAAGACTAAAGCTGTTTTTGAATACTAGTTTTAAAATTATTTTAGCCCATCTGTTGAGAAACATTGCAAGACAGCAATATCACATTTAAAGCGTTAATGATTGTAGATAATGTCCCAGGTCATTCAGCTACAGTTGGTTCATTTTGTGAGACTATGATCATGGAAATTTGCGGAGATGTGGATAAAGCTTTGGATGTGCTAATGTATTTATGAAGATTTAGAGAAAGTGAAGGTAGTTCAGTCAATGCTTCTTAAATATTTTCAATGATAATTATTATGTTTTTGTCATAATATTGGTGTAGGCTTATCTTTAATATTCAGTAATTTAATATATTTTAAAAAATTTAAATTTTGCTTTCTCCTCTGTAACTTTGTAATATATGAGAATCAGAAATGTACTTTCTAGTAATAATTTTTTTCATTATTTCTTTAGTCTGAAGCCAATTGTCATATTTTACATATGATTGTAATTTCGAATATTGTGAATTGAATTATATGCTCCTTTAATAGGATTCATTTTTCCCAACAGTTAGGCCCTAACTGCATTTATTTTCTATGTATTTTATTTTTTATTGTGGAGAAATTGTTTCTTTGAGTAGAATGTAAGCTTCTCGAGGGCAGCAGCTATTTCAGTTTTGTCTTTATATCCTGGTGCTCGGTAGAGTGCCTGGCACATAGTGGGTACTTAATAAAATAAATAATGGAATTTAATTGAATGTTTGCCTCCTTGGGTTCAGTAGGGAGCTGATACAGGAGACTCAGGAGGAGAGGTTCCCCTTGAAATGGGTTTCATTCAGGTAGCTGAAGGGAAGTGAGTTGGAATAGGGAAGAAGCAGCAACTGTGGTATGGTAGGAAGACTTGTCTGGAAACTCACTGCTGGGGCTGTTTTCAGTCTGATTTTTGGTTTGGGATAGAGATACTCTTGCTCAGAGAATTTAGGAAAGCTTTCCTTTGGATTGATTTGGGTGCTGTGACTTGTGACTAAATCTGTTGTCTTACATTGTAGATTTTTGACTTGAGTGATGCCCAGCCATAAAGGCATCACCCAAGAGTTCAGGTAACTGCTGGGTTTTTCAGAAGTCCAGTTGCAGAAGTGTGTAAGAGCAGTTCTTCTACATTACACAGATGAACTAGGCTGAACAGATGAACCTGTTTACAACAAAGGAATATCTTAGGAAACTAACTTCCAAAGGAGTAGCTAGGAAGAAGTTGACTTGAGATGCAGTCTGCCATCAGCCATTCAGTTCTAAATCGCCTCTTGCTATTTTGAAAACTCATCGAAGTCCAGTGGCAGGACAAAAGTCAAGAACGACTGTTGATGGCCTGGGATGTAGTGGGTGACCTTGGCATCTTTGATGTGTGACCAAGCTCTAAGCACTCCCCAAGGCCTGCTCCAGCTTCCTTTGTGGCTATTGGATCAAATTGTTCTCATCGCTTATTCTGCAGGGGGAAGTCTTCACATGCTTGGGGTAGATATCCCCTTAACTAACCTATGGGTTTGAGGCCTGTTGGTTATCTTCAACCTGGTCTAGCCCATCTGCTGACATGGTTTGCCAGGGTTTGGCCTCTGCACATGCTCCAGCTTCTTGGAGCCACAGGTGAGAGTTGGGTGGAGGTAGATGAGCATCCCTGAAAAGGGCTTGGCAAGCTCTCACACCAGAGGTGCGTGCTAGTCCTCCCTGAACACCCAACACACCCCACTAGCTTTAGTGTACGCTGTTTGGTTTTATTTGTGTTTTCAGGTTCTCGTTCACCGTATTAATCAGTTTGTCTTTTCCTTTCTCTTCCTTGGAGATTCTGGAGGTCTTGGTTTTGACTTGAGTGATGCCTTAGATCATCAGACAACCACTAAACGTCCTCTAAAGAAAACAGGTAATTCAACATCTCCATGGGCATTTCTGCCTCCTCTTCCTTTCGGTGCCTTAGTAAGACTCAACATTCATCTAACGTTCCTGTTTAGTTAATGAGCGGACAACCAGAACTTCTTGTACGTGTATTGTGAACATTCTCCCACCCTTGTCTCTGACTCCTACTTCCTTGTCTTTCCCACATTCTCTCCTCTGTTTGAGAGATGCAGTCACAGTCTGTTCACTTCTTTTCACTACACTGTTTTCCTGACTCCTTTCAAATCAGAACCTCTGGCTGCATTGACTGTTAGTTCACAAAGTGCTTTCTGGATCTGGCAAAACACCACTCGTTAGGACCTGATGAACTGGAGCCCTTAGTTAACTGGAATTTTTTCTGCTCTAGGAGGAGGCAGATGATTAGGAATCAAATTGATGGAAGGATGATTCTGAGACTCAGAGAATGTTCTGCAGTTTTAGGAAATAACCCAGCAGTAGCACCTAACCCAGTACCTTGCCTCTATCGGGTGCTTCATAAATGTTGAATTGGAGTCACCAAGATTTGCTGTTTAAGTCGGTCCACTCAGTTAGCTGAATTTTCTGCTCCACCAAGCTTCCTGTTTGGTTTTGTGTTTTCAAACTCCCTGAGGCCTAGTTTTCGCAGGAACAATGCTAAACATGCCCAGCCATAAAGACATCACCCAAGAGTTCAGGTAACTGCTGGGTTTTTCAGAAGTCCAGTTGCAGAAGTGTGTAAGAGCAGTTCTTGTACATTGCACAGATGAACTAGGCTGAACAGATGAACCTGTTTACAACAAAGGAATATCTTAGGAAACTAACTTCCAAAGGAGTAGCTAGGAAGAAGTTGACTTGAGATGCAGTCTGCCATCAGCCATTCAGTTCTAAATCACCTCTTGCTATTTTGAAAACTCATCGAAGTCCAGTGGCAGGACAAAAGTCAAGAACGACTGTTGATGGCCTGGGATGTAGTGGGTGACCTTGGCATCTTTGATGTGTGACCAAGCTCTAAGCACTCCCCAAGGCCTGCTCCAGCTTCCTTTGTGGCTATTGGATCAAATTGTTCTCATCGCTTATTCTGCAGGGGGAAGTCTTCACATGCTTGGGGTAGATATCCCCTTAACTAACCTATGGGTTTGAGGCCTGTTGGTTATCTTCAACCTAGTCTAGCCCATCTGCTGACATGGTTTGCCAGGGTTTGGCCTCTGCACATGCTCCAGCTTCTTGGAGCCACAGGTGAGAGTTGGGTGGAGGTAGATGAGTATCCCTGAAAAGGGCTTGGCAAGCTCTCACACCAGAGGTGCGTGCTAGTCCTCCCTGAACACCCAACACACCCCACTAGCTTTAGTGTACGCTGTTTGGTTTTATTTGTGTTTTCAGGTTCTCGTTCACCGTATTAATCAGTTTGTCTTTTCCTTTCTCTTCCTTGGAGATTCTGGAGGTCTTGGTTTTGACTTGAGTGATGCCTTAGATCATCAGACAACCACTAAACGTCCTCTAAAGAAAACAGGTAATTCAACATCTCCATGGGCATTTCTGCCTCCTCTTCCTTTCGGTGCCTTAGTAAGACTCAACATTCATCTAACGTTCCTGTTTAGTTAATGAGCGGACAACCAGAACTTCTTGTACGTGTATTGTGAACATTCTCCCACCCTTGTCTCTGACTCCTACTTCCTTGTCTTTCCCACATTCTCTCCTCTGTTTGAGAGATGCAGTCACAGTCTGTTCACTTCTTTTCACTACACTGTTTTCCTGACTCCTTTCAAATCAGAACCTCTGGCTGCATTGACTGTTAGTTCACAAAATGCTTTCTGGATCTGGCAAAACACCACTCGTTAGGACCTGATGAACCGGAGCCCTTAGTTAACTGGAATTTTTTCTGCTCTAGGAGGAGGCAGATGATTAGGAATCAAATTGATGGAAGGATGATTCTGAGACTCAGAGAATGTTCTGCAGTTTTAGGAAATAACCCAGCAGTAGCACCTAACCCAGTACCTTGCCTCTATCGGGTGCTTCATAAATGTTGAATTGGAGTCACCAAGATTTGCTGTTTAAGTCGGTCCACTCAGTTAGCTGAATTTTCTGCTCCACCAAGCTTCCTGTTTGGTTTTGTGTTTTCAAACTCCCTGAGGCCTAGTTTTCGCAGGAACAATGCTAAACATGCCCAGCCATAAAGACATCACCCAAGAGTTCAGGTAACTGCTGGGTTTTTCAGAAGTCCAGTTGCAGAAGTGTGTAAGAGCAGTTCTTGTACATTGCACAGATGAACTAGGCTGAACAGATGAACCTGTTTACAACAAAGGAATATCTTAGGAAACTAACTTCCAAAGGAGTAGCTAGGAAGAAGTTGACTTGAGATGCAGTCTGCCATCAGCCATTCAGTTCTAAATCACCTCTTGCTATTTTGAAAACTCATCGAAGTCCAGTGGCAGGACAAAAGTCAAGAACGACTGTTGATGGCCTGGGATGTAGTGGGTGACCTTGGCATCTTTGATGTGTGACCAAGCTCTAAGCACTCCCCAAGGCCTGCTCCAGCTTCCTTTGTGGCTATTGGATCAAATTGTTCTCATCGCTTATTCTGCAGGGGGAAGTCTTCACATGCTTGGGGTAGATATCCCCTTAACTAACCTATGGGTTTGAGGCCTGTTGGTTATCTTCAACCTAGTCTAGCCCGTCTGCTGACATGGTTTGCCAGGGTTTGGCCTCTGCACATGCTCCAGCTTCTTGGAGCCACAGGTGAGAGTTGGGTGGAGGTAGATGAGCATCCCTGAAAAGGGCTTGGCAAGCTCTCACACCAGAGGTGCGTGCTAGTCCTCCCTGAACACCCAGCACACCCCACTAGCTTTAGTGTACGCTATTTGGTTTTATTTGTGTTTTCAGGTTCTCGTTCACTGTATTAATCAGTTTGTCTTTTCCTTTCTCTTCCTTGGAGATTCTGAAGCTCTTGGTTTTGACTTGAGTGATGCCTTGGATGATAAAAATGATGGATCCAATGGTGGTGGAGGCAGGCCCAATCTAAAACCTGGTGAAAGTAAGTGGGTTCATTTTCTTCTGTAGGTTTATTTCTGTTTGAAGCCAGTGGCCAAGCCAGCAACTTCCACATTTACTTCTTTTTTGGTAAATCCAATGACCTTAAAATCTGATTTTGGCCAGGGGCAAGTGGGGTGCCCTGGCAGTGAAAGGTAAGTGGGATTTTCAATGATTTTACATGGATGTTGAAGAATGAGAATGCTTCAAACCTTTCTTTCCTTGAAAATATTCTCTGTCATTATCCGCAAGGTTAAGAGACTTTTATAGTCTTTTTGTGACCCACATTCTTCTGTATCTGAATGTATCATTAAAAGCTGATCTAATATAATATGTAGGAAACATTTCATATTTACATAATATGTCAGATTGGGGAGTGAAGATGGGATAATCGTGACATTTAATTAAAGGGTTGTTAAGCACCCTCACAAATAGTCAATTTGTCAACTTGTTGTTAAGCATTTGTGTTTAATGGCGGATACACTGGGGGTACACAAAGAGGCTAAACAGTCTAATGGATGAGACAACAGGCAAACAGATACGTATAAACAAGCTATATACAGGATAATTAGGAAGTAATTATCAGAGGGAAGACATCAGAATTAAGAGGGATTAGGAAAGGCTCCTCGTAGAAAGTGGTATGTTAGTTTGGCCTTGCAGGAAGCCAGGGTAGCCAAGAGGCAGAACGAGCAGGGAGACCATTCCAGCCATGTTGGACAACCATAGAAAATGCCTGACATAGGGAAATGCAGCACCAAGGATGTTGATGTCACTGGATTGAAGACCATGTGTGGAGAGGTATGAAGTGTAAGAAGACTGGACCTATGTGTGTAGTGGTGGTGGTGGTGGTGGAGAGGTGGCTAGGTCATGAAGGGGTTTGAATGCCTAACAGGATTTTGTATTTGAAATACTGGAGGTGATTAGAAGCCATTGGAATTTATTGAGTAGGGGAGGTGACATGGTGGTAGTGAGAATGAGACGGGTCGGAAGAGAACCAGGAGAGACTGGTATCCCAAAAGCCTACAGAGGAAAGTGTTTCAAGGAAAAGAGGGCAATCAGTAGTGTGAAAGCTGCAGAGAGGCCAAGGAGAATGAGGATTGAGAAAAGGCCATTGGATTTGCCAGTTAGGTGATCATTGGGAACTTGGGAGAGAGCAGTTTCTGTGGATTATGGTTTTGAAAGCCAAATAAATCTTAAGGTTTTTGGGAAACCTTGTATATAGATATATATTCATATATGTATACATGTACACACATATAAATATATACATATATGTTAAACACATGTAAACGGATACAGTCTGAGTTATTCTTGGCTGCATAACAAACATGCTAATCTGTCAAAAATGAATGATTATTACTAAAGATAGAATACTTTGAAATATGCTTTAAAATATTGTACAATTTTTTTAGTAATAGTGGATCATGTCATAAGAATAGCTAACAGTATGTTAGCTCTTTAAGGTTTGTGCAGCATTTTGTAAATATATTGTCAGTTGATGCACACCACGACCCTGGGAGGTAGATGCTATTAGCATCCTCATTTTATACATGCGGAAGCTGAAGGCACAAAGAAGGTAAGTGGCAAAGTCATACAGCTGGGATGGCTTTCAGACTGTATTTCTAGTCAAGTTTTTCTGACTCCCAAGTGCAAATCTCCATCCTCTGTACTACCTTGCTGCAAGATTACAATTGTTAGCCCTCCTCAACTCAGTGGAGCCTTCCTGTATGTAAGATTACATGTACTTCTCATCCTAGTAGTGAAGGGAAGGTGGGAAAAAGGCTGCCAAGCCAACCCTCTCGTCCTTGGGGCCCATACCCTGTACACAGGGGGAATGGAGGCCCAATGGCAGGCAGGAATCTGGAGCTATCCTCAGCCACTAGAATAAAAGGAAAAGGTAAGAGCAGCAGCAGCCGGTGATTGCTTGCCTTGTAGTTGTGAAAAAGAAAGAGGAACAGAGATCAAGACCTAAGGACTCCAGAATCCCTGCCAGAATGCATGATTTCAGTCACAGAATCCAAAGAATTTCACATTCACAAAGGACCTCAGTCGCCATATAGTCTAACCCATACCTCTATCCCTTCTTCAGCAGATCTGGCTACACGTGATCCGGTCTTTACTCAAAAACCACCAAAGAGTGGCGACCATGCAGCAGCATGTTCCAATTTTGTATAGCTCTGATAGAAGATTTTTCCTGACATCCACTCTACCTTTGCCTTTCTTTAGCAATGATAATAATGTTAAATGACATCAGGCCAAGCATAAATCCCTGTTTCACTCCATCAGAGACCTCCTCCTAATCAATATTGAACCATTAAGAAATATTCTTTCCATCATTCAGCTAGTTCTGTATTCATCTATTCATGTTTTCTGTAAGCATGCCCTGAGAGACTTTATCCAGGACTTTACTTAAAACTTTGTAAACTGCATCTAAGAAAGAGGGCCATCTCCAGTCATCCTGATCTCTGTCTTTCATGTGGACCAGATGGCTCTGGAGGAGAAAGTGAGGCTGTTGACTTTGCACAGCCCTCCCTCACTTAAATTCGATTCCCTTGCAAGTCATGGCCTTATCTTCCTGGTGTTATGGTCCTCTTCTAGAACAAAGGACAAAACAACAACATCTCAGAATGTAAAATCAAAAATGTTGTTTAGGAGTTACAAGCATCTCAGTAAACTAGGAATGCTCTTCATCTCTAGATCTCCTAATGTAAAAGTTTTATAACTATCAAATAAGAAAATAAAGTTGAATGGCATTACTTCTTGATGAAACCATGCTACTCTTTTTGACCTTCGTTTCCTTTTCTAGGTGTTCATTGACCATGCCTTTGGCACTTGCTTCTAGAATTTTGCCAGGTGTCAAAGTAATGATCACTGTTTATACATTCCCTTCTTTGTCCTTAAGAATAATACAAAAAACCCCCAGGACATTCCTTCTTTTCCAGCGCTGGCATACCTTTGCTGTTCTCCACAGTATTTTAGATATTTTTGCCCATAGCTTAACAGTCACATCCATCAGTTGTTTCAGTAGCCAGAGATGTAGTTCATCTAGGCTGGGTGACTTGAACAAATGAGGTCAGCTGAGTGCTCTCTTCCTTTGTCTTCACTTTCTTACCCTAGGTATGTATTTATTCTCTTTGACTTTTTCCACTTCCAAGGTCATTTCTCCTTCCAGAAAAAAACACCAAATTCTGAAAGGTCACTTTGGTTCAAATCTCACAGTATTTCTCCCACAGCAATCAGTTCCTTCCTTTTGGTGAGAATCAGACCTATAATGAATCTTCTCTTGTTGGTTTATGTACCTTTTATCTATGACAAAACTATCACCAAGTCAGATCAAGAAATTATGAAGCCTTTCTGCTTTGACAGGAAGAGAACTCTAGGAGATGTCTTGATAAATGAAGTCCTTTATTGCATGCTCTGTATACTTGTCTTAATGCCATCCTGTATGGCTAGCTTGTCATAGTCAGCTGTTTGCTTTTTCACTCTTGATCCTCCAGCAGCCATGCATCCATTCTGTAACAGCTGCTGGAGGACTCTTGTTGTGGCTTTTTTCTACCCCAGTTTGGGTGCGTGTTCACTTATGTATGCCCAGGGAAATGGCTCATAGCTCAGTGAAGTTGGTGGAATTACCAAGAATTTTGATGTGGATTCTGTCTTTTGATACCTTCCTTACACATCTGAATCATGCTTTATCTCTGAAACTCCCCCCCCCCCCCCCGCCCCTGCAGATGTTTCTTATGTTGGAAACTTAGGACTTGTTTGTGTTCTTGCTCTTTTTCTCATTTTAATCAACGGGCGCTGTGCTAGGTGCTAGGGATCCAAGTCCCAGGAGGTCACAGGGAGCTTATATTCTAATGCAGGAGACAACAGGTATATACATAAATATATTTAGCATAAATATGAAGTGAATAAATACAGATCTCTGCAAAGTAGTGAAGTACAAGGTAGATGGAGAGGGAGGGCACTAGCAATTTGGGGCCTATCAGGAAAGACTCCATGCGGAAGATAGTGCTTAAGTTCTCATCTTCAAGGATGAGGGGGAATCTTGGAGGTGGAAGTAAGGAGACAGCATGTTCTAGGAACTTTAGGTGACCAGTGGGAAGGCGTGAAAACAGGAGGGGTCTGTTTGGCTGTATCATTGAGCTTGTGAAGGAAAGCAATATCCAGTGACCCTGGAAAGTTAGATTTTGGCCAGGTTATTTTGGGATTTATAATGCTAATGGTGGAGTTTATATAGTTTTCTAGAGCCTAATGGGTGCCACAGGAATTGGTTAAGTCAGGGTTGTCATATGGTCGGAACTTCACTTAGAGGAAATTATATGTACCTAAGCAAATTGCTTTCCCAACAGTATATAGGAAGGACTAGAGTCAGGAGAGACTTGAGGAAAGGAGACTTTTTTAGGGTCCTGTAGCAATAATCTAACCAGGAGGTGATGAGTGCCTGTACTATGGCGGTAGCTCTGTAAAAATATGTCTGATGTGAGCAGTGTTATGAAAATACAATCAGCAAGATTTCCTTAAAAGAATGATTCTTTTGAACTGATAAATTAGGGATGAGCAGATTATCATTAGGAGCATATTTTACAGCATCAGGAGTACTGTCGATACAGTAACTATCAAATTAGAAGAAGAAATCAGGAAAATTCTTGGACTCTGTTTTCTTAAATACAGTTTATAGAAAATTCTTCAATAACACCTGTGTTACAAAAAAATTCATGAATGAAATTACATGTTCACCTGTGTGATGTGTTGAATGCATTAGCTCACTCAGGAAGGCTTCTAATTCATCTTCTGAAGTCAAGATTTTTCCTTAATAGATGGTCCACCAGAGTTGACAAAGTAATTTGCTTTTCATTTTTAAATCTCTAGTTCAGATTTCTCTGAGTAGGATTTAGGGTCCAGTTTTCACACAGAATAGCCTCCTTTGAAGTTGGTATGAACGACTCTTCACAATGAGTGAAGCCAAGCATTTCTGGGATCTCCAGGATAGACACAAACATGTTGTAGATGAAGGGTCTGTATGCTTCTACACCTGGGTGCCATCTAGTGGAAGGGAAAGGGCCAATACGATGTTCTCTAAAGCCAGAGTAGTGGGATGGAGTGGAAAAGAGTAGTGGGATTGAATGGAAAAGATATTAGCGCCCTCTTTAGGTACTCAGAAGCTTCTGGTTACGGGGGGGGGGGGGGGGGAATCATCATATTTTTATAATTACCAGTTTAATGAGAAAATAAACTTCTATGAATAGAAATAAATACCAAATGACACTACAAATTCTGTGGGAAATGGCTGAATATCACCACTGCTAGCAGGTCTCAGAGGAGGAATCCAAATGGAAACCTTATAATTTCTGTCATTAGCAACCTTTGAGAAAATTAAAAGACTGTTTTCTAGACAGTTTTAAATCATTTTGAGTTCTGAAATGAGATTTGACTAGAGTTCAGTTTAACCTGTTCTTATTAAGTGCTTGATATACAAAAGGCACACAGTGCTAGGTGGTGATGCATGTTCAGTGTAGAAGCCTGAAAGATTTTCTGTAGGAGTCACAATGCTTTTTTTATTTCAGTTTGTGAGAATATGATTGGGGTAGAGGCCTGAAGTGGAGAAGGCCACCCAAGCCCTTTCTTTGGCCTTCTCTCGTGGTTTTCTTCAAGACTGGTTCCTTCAGTTTCATTTGTTTCCCTGGACTTTACCTCCATCTATAGTCATCTTGGCAGTTCTGTTGCCCTGTTCCCACTAATCTTCGTGTTCCTTTAACACTCTCAATTTACCCCAAACATTAGAGTTTGTAACAGATGTTGGGATATTTTTCACCAACAGTTTGGTTTTCGCCAGGTTCTTGGGGGGTGAAGGTTGTTATTAAGAGGTATTACAGGGTGATAAGCTAGAAACTTTCTCAGTAAGAGCAGAGGTGAAATAAGGATGTCCATTATCACCACTGTTTTTCAATATTGTATTAGAAATGTTAGCTTTAGCAATAAGAGAAGAAAAAGAAATTGAAGGAATTAGAATAGGCAATGAGGAAACAAAACTATTACTCTTTGCAGATGATACGGTGGTATACTTAGAGAATCAACTAAAAAACTACTTGAAATAATTAACAACTTTAGCAGAGTTGCAGGATATAAAATAAACCCACATAAATCACCGGCATTTCTATGTATTACTAACAAAGCCCAGCAACAAGACATAGGAAAATTCCATTTAAAGTAACTGTAGACAGTATAAAATGTTTGGGACTCTACCTGCCAAGACAAACCCCAGGAACTATATAAACACAGTTACAAAACATTTTTCATACAAATAAAGTCAAAAAATTGGAAAAATATCAGTTGCTCATGGGTAGGCTGAGCTAATATAATAAAAAAGACAATTCTACCTAATTTACTTATTCAGTGCTATACCAATCAAACTACCAAAAAATTATTTGATAGAGCTAGAAAAAAAAATAAAATTCATTTGGAAGAGCAAAAGGTTAAGAATATCAAAGGAATTAATGAAAAGAATCAAAAGGTCAAGAATATCAAAGGAATTAATGAAAAGAAACAAAAGGGAAGGTGGTCTAGCCATATCAGATCTAAAACTGTATTATAAAGCCACAATCATCAAAACTGTTTGATACTGGCTAAAAAATAGAGTGATGGATCTGTGGAATAGGTTAGGTAGTCAATGACTATAGTAATCTACCGTTTGATAAACCCAAAGGCTCCAGCTTCTGGGATAAGAATTCACTATTTGATAAAAACTGCTGGGAAAACTGGAAAATAGTATGGCAGAAACTAGGCATAGACCAATATCTTACACCATATACCAAGATATGGTCAAAATGGGTACATGGTTTAGATATAAAGGGTGATACCATAAGCAGATTAGGAGAGCAAGGAATAGTTTACCTGTCAGATCTATGGAGAAGGGAAGAATTTATGACCATATGGGATAGAGAACATGATGAAATGCAATATGGATAATTTTGATTACGTTAAATTAAAAGGTTTTGCAGAAAGACAGTGCAACCAAGATTAGAAGGGAAGCAGAAAGCTGGGAAACAATTTTCGCAGCCAGAGTCTCTGATAAAGACCTCATTTCTAAAACATATAGAGAACTTAGTCAAATTTGTAAGAATACAAGTCACTTCTCAATTGATAAATGGTCACAAGATATGAGCAGTTTTCAGATGAAGAGATTAAAGCTATCTATCGTCATATGAAAAAGTGCTCTAAATTACTACCGATTAGAGAAATGCAAATTAAAACAACCAAGGTACCACCTCACACCTATCAGATTGGCTAATATGGCAAAAAAAGAAAATGATAAATGTTGGAGAAGATGTGGGAAAATTGGAACACTAACGTATTGTTGGTAGAGTTATGAACTGATCCAACCATTCTGGAGATCAATTTGGAACTGTACCCAAAGGGCTATAAAACTGTGTATACCCTTTGATCCAGTAATACCACTACTAGGTCTGTATTCCAGAGAGAACATAAAGGAAAAGGACCCACATGAACAAAAATATTTATAGCAGCTCTTTTTGTGGTGGCCAAGAATTGGAAATTGAGGGGATGCCCATCAGTTGGGGAATGGCTGAATAAATTGTATATGAATGTAATGGAATACTATTGTGCTATAAGAAATGATGAACAGGCAGATTTCAGAATAACCTGGAAAGATTTACATGAACTGATGCTGAGTGAAGTGAGCAGAACCAGGAGAACATTGTACTCAGTAACAGCAACATTGTGTGATGACCAACTCTGATGGACTTAGCTCTTCTCAGCAATACAATTGTCCAAGACAATTCCAAAAGATTCAAGATGGAATGTGCTATCCACTTCTAGAGAAAGAACTATGGAGTCTGAATGCAGATGAAAGCAGACTGTTTTCACTTTTGTTTTTTGTTTTTCCTTTCTTGTGGTTTTTCTCTTTTGTTCTGATTCTCGTTTCACAACATGACTAATGTGGAAATAGGTTTAACATGATTGTTCATGTATAGCTTATATCAGATTGCTTGCCGTCTTGGGGAGGGGGAAAATTTGGAACTCAAAATGTCATAAACGTGAATGTTGAAAACTCTTTACATATAATTGGAAAAAATAAAATACTATTAAGAAAAAAAGTGGTAGTACATTCTGTGGATATTCAGAATCACTATTGTTGCAAGGTACTTCAGTGGCCCTCTCGCCTGTTGCACATTTGAAAAGGATAACAAATGGTTATCCCTCCACAATTGAGGACTTTCACTAAGAAGGCAACACTTCATCTTCCAAGGCCGCCCATTCTCCTTTTGGACAGCTAGAAGTGCAGAAAATCTTTCTTGACATCAAGCCTCAAACTGCCTTTTTGCAACTTCCACTCAGTCCTCCTGGTTATGTCCCTTGGGCCCAAACAGAACAACTTTCTTCTCCCTTTTTCAGGTACTTGAAGAAGACTTTGATCTCCCACCTTCATCCTCCTTTTCTCCAGCCTAAACATACCTATTTCTTTCATTCTCTCTTCATTCAACAGGAACTTGAAGCCTTTACCATCATTCTGTTTCTCTTCTTCAGGATGGTCTCCAGCTCATCAGTAACCTTTTGGAACTGTGGTACCTAGACCTAAATATGATACTTCGGTTGTATTCTAACTCCAGCGCATATGTCGTTCAGCAGGGCTGTTACCAACCGGTAGTCCTGTACCCTGTACCTCTCTTAATGCCTAAAATTCTAGTTGCTTTTTACCCACCGTGTCAAGTACAGTCCCCTTAAGCCTTTGAATCCTGTTCCAGACAAACTGCTCCCTAGAAGCCCAGTCGTGTGGTTTAAAACATTTTTTTACCTCTATCCTTGAAGTGATAGAAAGTGAACCTTTTCAAACTGTTTCCCCGCTCCCCCTGAGTTTGTATTTTTGTTATTTTTATTGGGTGGTTGGGGCAATTTGACATTCACTATCAGCAGTATAAGGAAAATTTGGCTCTCAGTAATTGCTGTCCTTTTTCTCTTTCCCAGGAATAGTGGATAAGGATCTACAAGATATTCTAGATGATGGCTACAAACCCGATAAGGGCAAAGGTAGGCATTTTGACTCTTCCAACTGAACTGGACAGACCTACTCCTGACATAATATCATTCTTTATTTCTATGAAAACACAACTTTAGGCAAAACGTCATGTCAGGACAGTTGTTTTCATAGCGGCAACATTCTAAATGGAAGATCTGTTCTTTGGCAAAATCCAGACTCTGTCTTTGTAGAGATAGATATTTGCAACCATAACCGGACTGGGTTGCTGACATTATAAGTAACGTGGCCCAGACTGCTTGGATAGCTAACAGATCCAGGCTTTGCCAGCTTGATCCACTAGCCCATCAACAGAATCCTTGAGAGGGCATTGGAGTGTGTGTGTTTGGGAGTGGGGGAATAAAGTGTATCTTAAGGACAAGTAGCAAAAAATCCAGATGTTCTGGAAGGAGGATGGATAACTCTTTGCTCCTGAGCCAATATTCGAGCTTCTATTTGAGCTTAAGACCCAGCTACTAGCTGTTGGGGACCTGAGAGGCCATCTTGCCCAGTCTGTATGTGAAGATGCATTCCCTCTACCATATCACATACAGGTGATCATATTGTGTATTACCCCTGCCAATTCACCAATTCTCTGATAAGTTTGGACTTTGTTTCTCTAAATAAGGAAAAGTTATTGTTCAAAACTGAAGAAGGAAGAAAGGAACAGAGTAATGGATAAATGAACCCTGGTGCAACATGTGGATTGGGGTGGGCAAACAATCAGCGCTATAGCTGGTGGCTAAGGAACTGAATTGGCTTAAATAATCTTCTTCAAGAGACTGGAGGAGTAAGGCAAACAAATGAGGCAATGACTTGGAAACTGCAAGGATTGAACTAAAGATTTAGAACAGGTGGGGAACCTGTGGCTTTGTGTTGCCCTTTGACTGAGTCCAAGTTTCCCAGAATAAATCTTTGAGTCCAAGTTTTACAGAACAGATCCTTTTATTAAGGGGATTTGTTTTGTGAAGTTTGGATTCAATCAAAGGGCTGTACTTGAAGACCTAGAGGGCCACATGTGGCCTCAGGGCCGAAGGTTCCCCACCCTTATTATGGAACCTCTTAAGCCTTTGAAATTTGTTTTCTACTGTCTTTTTCTTCATGTTTGAGAAGCAGCCTCATGGAGCAGTTTATCTGATGCCACCATATTCAGAATTGGGCTGCTACTAAGGGCAACCTTCTTTACAGGGAGCTGTTTCTTCATAACTATGGTTGTTTTAACTCTGAACTGTGAATGATAAAGAGCCATACCAGCTCTAGGACTGGGCTAGACTGGTGTCCAGGAATTGGCTAAAGGACTTGATGGTAGGGTTTGATTACGTATTTTAGGGCCTGTTGAGCATCTCTCTGTGGGGGATGTCTTGTGCGTCTTGGGAGGACAGTGTCATTTTCCTCACCATCCCAGCTTTCAAGTAAGAATTTCATTTTGATATTAGCTGAGCAGCTGCTCTGAGGAATAAGAAATTGAAGTGAAACAATGAGCCCAAATAAAACGATCTGCATTTGTGGTAAAGGGCCAAAGTAAACTCTGATTTCAGCTGAGAGATCCAGGTGAGTGAGCTCTGTCTCTTGGTGTGGTAAGAGGAGGAATCATTTGGGTCCTGGGGAGTGGAGGAAGAAAATTGAGACAGGAAATGTGGTCAGATAGGTGAGCAGAAGTGCCAGTCAAGCCAAAGCATTTTGTGGGGTTGGGGTTTTTTTTTTTCTTCTTTTAAAATGTTTTATATTTTTGTTTTTATATCACAGTCATTTCTTGGTATATTCCCCCTCTGCCTGCAAGACTTGAATCTTTCCTTGTAAGAAATAAGCACAGTTAAGCAAAAACAACAGATAGTGTGCCTGCATCTGACAGAGGAGAGAGAGGAGTACAGACAATTCTTACTTTATATAAATTTGTGTTACATAAATCTGACTTTATGTAAAGAATTCTAAAAGTAATCCACATTCCAACAGCACACCTATGTGATCTTTACTGTACTGTGCTCACTTTTTCTGCTCCTGTCCCTCGTCTTAGTGCTCTGTGGCTAGTCAAAAAACCTCTTAAAAAAAAACCCTCGAAGTGAAAGCAGAAGAGCTAGTGGTGAGACTACCACCACCACTGCTGCTGTGGAGACCTCCAGAGCTGAGAGGAGCCCTTCTCCCCGCACATGTGTCCACCCCTGCCTGTCAGCACTGGTCTGTGTGTTCTTCCTCTCAGTTCTGGTCAGGCCCTCACATAGCTTGCCCCAGCCCCTGCATGTTCCTCCTCCTGATCTCATTTATCTGTCCTCAGCCCCAACATGTCCTGGATCTGTGTGTTGGCCTTCCCCTTCCTTCCTCCTGTCCCCATATCCGTGGGAAGATTTGCATTTCATATAAATCGCTTTGTGTGGAGGTCTGCAGAATAGTCTACTTACAGAAAGGGAGAACTCTTTGTATTAGGCACTGCTCTTCCCTATTTACTTGGCACAGCAAGGCCTTGACTCTGCTATTTCTGACTGGCCCTGCTGTTGACCTTCACCTCTGTGCTGCATAGTTTAGAGGCCTTGTATTTGCTCTCAGCCCAAGTCAGCAGTGATGCTTCTCTTAGAATGGCTTGCTCCTCGAGGGAAGGCCCCTTGCTTTATAACTTAGACCTTGAATAGCTTTCCTGGGCATTTCATTTCTAGCAGGAGGTTCCAAAAGCCTCTGAATCAAACTTCCACGTGTCAGAAGGAGTATTAAAAGAGCAAGTACTTGGTTTTAGCCAACTCTTTCTGAACTCTGGCCAATTTTTCCAGATGTTTCCAGTATGAACGTGTGCATGTTTTGTGAAACTGAGTAGGTATGGAGGGTATTTTTTTTGTGGGGGAAGGCTGTTTGGCTTTTTTATTAGGTAGACATTTTACCACAGAGAAGAAAGAGGAGAAATGCCTGCAGGGCCTTCATGCAGAATTCATTCATTCCACAAGCATTTCTTCAGTGCCAGCTAGGTTTTTGGTATGCTGATATACGAAGAGCAATGAAATGCTTCTGGCCATCAGGGAGCTTATTTTCTCCTGGGGGAAGCAACATTATCACAGAAAAAATAAATCCCAAGGAAATCCCAAGTAATTTCAGGGATTTGCAGAGATAGGGAGGATCAGAAAAGGAGGATCTCTCATGTTGGAGAAGGTACGTGCTGAAAGGAATCAGTCATTCAAAGTGCCAGTGTCAGAGGACTGAGAAGGGAATGTGTCCAAGAGATGTTGTGAAGGTCAAATTGACAGGTCTCGGCAACTGATTATCTAGGGTGAAGTATGAGATTGAAGAATCCAGAAGGCCACCTAGGTTGGGGGCCTTTGTGATTAAGATGTTACTGGTACCTTTGCCAGAAACAGAGAAGTTAGAGAAGAGAGGGTTTGGGTGAAAAGATAATGAGGTCAGTTTTAGACATCTACAGAATATGCACATCTAGATGTCTACTAGGAAGTTGGAGATGTGAGCGTTCCAGGAATAGGACATGGACACAGGAAATGAGATGGGTTTTGTAAAGTATGGATGGGAGAAGGGAGATAGTGAAGGCAGGGAAGTTAGTTAGGAGGCTCTTGGAGTAGTCCAGGTGAGAGCTTGTGCACTTGACTGACTGTGATATGAATGAAAAGAAGGAGATCAATGAGAGATTTTAGTGAGACACTCAACAGGGCATAGCAACCCATTAGACTGATGATTTGGTAGGCTAAGGGAGGTCCTGTTCCTCCTGAGCAGGCTCCCTGACTCCCTGTGTGAGGACGTTCTCCTCACGTCTCCCGGTACCACCTGCTGTGAGTTGGGGCCTTGAGGAACAGCCTGGAACCGTCTAATCATCTCCATCTCTCCCTGGATTTCTTTCCATGTGATGTTGTATCGGGACTCATTTCATAATGCTTAGTATACTTCCACCCCCTTTTACTCTTGCTGTCCTAGTGATTCTGAAGTCCTGGCTTTTGAAGAACAAATCCTTTCCCCTTCCCCCATTTCATTTCAACCCCACTCTCCCGAGGTCCCACTCTATATCTGCTTGACTCTGGTATGTTGCCCCCAGACCACCTGCTTCTATAATTAACAAACCTTTTATCAAACTTTTTTCTCTCTCTCTCTCCCTCCTTCCATCTTCTCATTCCCTGAGAGCCGGCTCCCTCCTGGCTACTCTTTACAACACTCCGTAGGTTTTCTCTTGCTTTACTCACTCAGAATACTGCTTTCTCCCCATTACCACTTCCAGGCTCTCCCCCTGCTGCCATCATATAGGAACTTTTCCCCCTTTGAGGTCCATGTTGTAAATATGATGAAATTCAAATCCAGATTTCTGTTACCTACTCTTAACTGCTTGGTCATTCTCCCTTCTTTCTAATGAGTTCAGTGCCTGGCTCACCATATTCTGCTTCATCCCAATTCCTCCTTTCATAGTATGAGACTTCAGCACTCTGTCTCTGTCTCTCTTACACACAAAGAGATAGTTTTAACCTTAGCCTTGCCATCACTCATACCTGTTCTCCTCCTATGTTGGTGAACTCTGAAATTCTTTTATGTGTTTTACCATTTACCTCCTTACTATCCCAGACTGTTATCCCAACTCTGACTTTCTAATTTTCCGAAGTCTGACACCTTGGTGATCTAGTTTAACTCTACAATAGTGGTGTCAAACTCGAATGGAAGCATCCCGGTAAGCTGCATATTGACTTAGAAAGCCACAAAATAACATTCTCTAAGTTTATTGAATTTTTATATATTTTGTTACACATTTCCTTGTTACATTTTAATCTGGCATCTCTCAGCTCTACGGTATCCTTTACTCTGTAATCCCTTAGCCTAGGGGTGGGGAAGCTGCGGCCTCAGGCCACATGTGGCCTTCTAGGTCCTCAAGTGTTTCCCTTTGATTCAATCCAAAATCCCCATGTGGGTTCTAGGCTGCAGGTTCCCCACCCCTGCCTTAGCCCCTAGTCCTGATAACTGCCTTGCCTTGCACCTCAACTCTGGATGACTCTTATCTGCCTTTCTTCCTATTCATGTGCTGTTGGAGGGAGCTGTGAGTCAGAAAGTTGTAATGATTGGCATATCCTTCCCCCAACTCAGTTAAAAACCTCATTTTCACTCTTGTTTTCAATGACAAGGTCCACCTTTTGTTAAGGCCAGCTTCTCTGTGTGTATCCTTGATCCTGCCTGTCTTTTCTTCTGTAGCATATCGCCCCCACTCTTTCTCCTCCAAATATCCTCTATTCCCCCATTCTCAAAAACCTTCACTTGATCCTACAATGCCCACTAGCTTTTGTTCTTCTCAGCTGAATTCCTTGTAAAAGTAATTTATGCTCTATGTCTCTACTTCTCTTTTCACTGCTTTCTAAACCCACCACAATCTGGCTGCCAGCCTTGGAATTTAACCAGTATTGCCCTCTCCAACGTTACCACTGGTCTCTTAATTGCCAGATCGAAGGGACTTTTCTTAGTCCTCATCCTTCCTCAACTCTCAGCAGCTTTTAACACTGCTGGTCACCTCCTCCTACTCAGTACCCTTCCTTATCTGTCCAACAACTTCCTCCTGTCATTTTTGTTGGGCCTACTCACTGTGGGAGTTCTTTCAAGGCTCTGGCCTGAGCCCTCTCTATTTTCTCTTTATAATATCATACTTGGTGATCTTGTCTTCTCCTGTGGGTCAAATTATCATCTCCACGTAGATGATCCCCATTTCTATTTAGCTCTAGTCCGTCATCACCAAATTCATATTGTACATTTTGGATTGAATGTCCCGTGAGCATCTCAAACGTAATATACCCAAAACAGCATTTACCTCCAAAATCTATCACTCTTTTAAATTTCCCTATTACTGTCAGTGTTTCTAGCAACCATGTCGCTCAAGCTGGCAACCTGAATACCATCCCCAGCCCCTCATTTTTACCCCTCCTATATATCGAATCTATTGCCGAAACTTGTTATTTATCTAACTTTACAACATCTTGTATACGTGCCGTCCTCATGATTCACATAGCCCCCACCCTAGGTCAGGCCTTCATTACCTCTCTCCAGGCCTGTGCCAGTAGTCTTCTAATTTATCTCCTTGCCTTGTCTCCCCCAACTCCAATCAATCTTCTGTTCACCTGCTGCCGTGATTTTCCTAAAACATAGTTCTAATGTCGTCAGCTCTCTTTGGCATTTAAGGCCTGAAACAGCTGAGCCCCTTCCTCCTTTTCCAGGCTTTTTACATTTGACTTACCTCCACAACTCAAAAACCGCTTCCTGAAGGAAATCTTCCTGTACCTGCCAGCCGCTTGAGCCTTCTCCCAGCTCTACTCTGTGTGTGTGTTCTCTTCCTCATTAATATGTACGCTCCTTCTGAGCAGGGGCTACTTGAGAGTTTTTGTTCTTCTTTGTATTCCTTGTTCTTAGCCAGTGTCGTAGTGCCAGGCGTGTAGTAAATGCGTAATAAAAGCTTTTTGACTGATCGATTGATTCTAAGTGTTAGCCTACTGAAATTGGAGGGACTGGAGAGTTATAACCATAGTGTGGACAGAGCAGGGCAGAAAATTGCTTCTTTTGCTTTCATCCCCATCTTCCTAAATGTTTTTTGTTGATATCTTTTGGGTCTAAACTCATTTTCTTTTCTAAATAAATAAAACATTTATTAAGCCCCTACCATGTGTCAGGTACAGTGCTAAGCACTGGGGACACAAATAGAGAAAGCAGGAGAAATTCTGCCCACAAAACTTCCATTCTAATGGGGGAAGACAGCACATCTAGGGGAACTGGAAAGGGAATTATGCATGGCATGGGGTGGGCATGACCGCTGGGGTGGAAGCCTGGTCTGTGCTCAGATACGGCAAACATCTCATCTGTAGAGCTAGGGGACCTTGAGGGGGGGAGTCCAGGCTCCCATGATGGGAAGGTGAGGATGATGGCCAGAGAGTAGGTGTGGCATGTTGAAGAAGAATCTAGGAAAAGGGCTGAGAAGTGGCTGTGGAAACTTCTCACCAAGAATGGACCCCTCCTTTATAACAAAAATAGTCTCTGGAGTGACTTTGTCTGACAGTACATGCAGCATTCTGCTCCTGCCAGGAAGGGAGGTATATTTGGTTTTCTCTTCAGTGGGATTGATTCTTTAATTCCAACTATTTAGAATTATTAATTATTTTTATTTACATTGTTGTAGTTATTGTGCATATTGTTATTTTTCTGTTGGAAAAATCTGTTTAAATGTAAGAATCGAATGAAGTTTCTCATGTGTACATTTCATCATGAATGTAGCAAAATGAAAACCAGTCCCTCTTCTGAAGAGCTGCAAGCGTTCTCTCATAAATGTGGTGTCCAGCCAGTCCATGTGGCTTCTATCTGCGAGTGTCCCAAGAGTTTGAAGCATAACAACTTCCAGATATTTTGGGTACTTAGAGTTACACTAGCATATACACATGTATGGCTTGGATCAAATGGGAACCATTCTGTCAGGATCTATTCTGGTCTCCTCTAGACCTGCTGGAGGGAGCCAGGAATCCTTTCTGCCATCAGTCCTCAAATAGTGCCTTTCATGATTGGCCTCTTCTTCCCTCCTGTTAGATTAACAGATGTGGAGGCTGAGAATGTGTTGCTTCCTCCAGTGGGGGCAATCTGCTTGTTTTTTTTTCCACACTTCTTACTTCCCAAGTGGCACCTTTTTGCCTTTTTACTTAACTAAGCCCAGACTCTGCCTGAGGGAGATTTGGACCCTCATTCTTTGGGAGCTTGCTAAGCCTCAGTTTCCCAGTGTAGTAGTTTATCTCTGGACAACCTCAAGTAGAGGCAGCTAGGTGGTGCAGTAGTTAGAGTGCTAGGTCTAGAGTCAGGAGACCTGAGTTTAAATCCAATCTCTGACATTTACTAGTTGTGTGACCCTGGGCAAGTCACTTAACCCTGTTTGCCTCAATTTCATCAACTGTAAAACAGGGATAATAATACCACCCACTTCCCAGGGTTATTGAGAGGATCACTTGAGGTAATATTTGTAAAGTGCTTAGCACAGTGCCTGGCACTTAGTAGGCATTTAATACCTGTTTATTCCCTTTCCTGACATCCCAAAAAGCATTCCTTTTTTGAGACCTTTTTGGCATGGTCCTTGCAGCATCCAGACTGTGCTGCTGAGGATCCAACATAGGCACCCAAAACCACTTGAGGAGTTAAGAGAGTGTTTGTATCTCTACTCATTTTATTTTCCAGTGTGCTAAAATTGTGAGGCTCCTGTTCTTTAGCCAGGCTTCTGGCAGCCCCATTCAGTTTAGGCTCCACGGCCACATAGTAAGGGACAGTGGTGATTGGGCCCTTCTGCTGTTTGAGAAGCAGAGGGATGGAGCGCGTGGAATGCCAGATTTGGAGTTGGCAAGCTTTGGGGTTTGAATCCAGCCAAAGCTTTGTGACCCTGGGTGGAAAATTTCACCTCTTTGAGCCTTGGCTTCCTCATTCATACAATGCTTACAGTACCTTTCTCACAGCCTGGTTGTGAGATTGATAGTACCTACAGCTTCAAATTCACTGTTTTTAGCATTCTTTTAAAATTTTTGAGTTCCAAATTCTTCCCCCCCAGCCCTTCCCCCACCCACTGAGAAGGCAAAGCAGTATGGCAGTTATACATGTGAAATCATACAAACATATTTCTGGATTAGCCATGTTGCCAAAAGAGCAAGAATAACAAAGTGAGAAAATTTTGTTTCAGTGTGTACTTAGAGTTCAGTAGTTCTCTCTCTGGAGGCAGATACTTTTTTGATAGCAAGGAAAAACTTATATTAGCTCTGTCCCAAGCTGGAGTGGGGTGTCTTGGCCTTGGGAGGTGGTAGGTTCTCCCACACTGAAGGTCTTTAAGGAAAGGTTGGATTATCACTCATCAGGGATGTCGTAGAAGGAGTTTTTGTTGAGTTATGTATGTAACTCTGAAATTCTGTGATTTATACTGATGAACCTATACTTATTTCTCTCCCCCACTGCCCACTTTTGGGAAATTGGATGAAGCTGACTGGCCCATAGCGAACAAACTCTTCGTAGCCCAAGATGGTTAGCCCTCAGCCTCACACTTACTGCTGCTTCTATTCAGATAATGGGGGTGTGAAATGGAGTTGCAGAAATTGTAGAGACCTTTCTCAGTTTCTCATAGACTTTTTAGATCAAAGGGAATTTCGAGATTATTTAGCCCAGTTTCCTCTTTTAAAACAAATTTGTGATTTTCATTTCTTTATTTTTTAAGTCACTTCTAAGTACATTTGGATCAGTCATTGCCAGGTGTAGTGGTGCATACTTTTTTTTTCTAATTTATTTTTTATTTTTCGTTTACAAGACTCAGTTCCACAAGTTTTTGAGTTCCAGATTTTCTCTCCTTCCTTGTCCTCTGCCCCCTGCTCCCCCCACCACAAGATGGCATGTAATCTGACATAGGTTCTATATATACCTTCACATTAAACTTATTTACACAATAGTCAAGTTGTAAAGAAGAACTATAACCAATGGAATAAATCATGAGAAAGAAGAAACAAAACCAAAAAAGAGCAAATAGTTTTCCTCAATCTGCATTCAGACTCCCGTAATTCTTTCTCTGGATGTGCATAGCTTTTTTCGTCATGAGTCTTTTGGAGCTGTCTTTGAACCTTGTATTGCTGAGAAGAGCCAAGTCAATTAAAGTTAGTCCTTACAGATACTGTGTGTCTGTAATCGTGTATAATGGTCTCCTGGTTCTGCTCCCTTCACTCAGCATCAGTTCATGTAAGTCTTTCCAGGTTGTAATGAAGTCTGTCTGTTCCTCATTTCTTATAGCACAATAGTATTCCATTACATTCATATACCACAGCTTCTCTAGCCATTCCCCAATTTTTGTGCATCCCCTTGATTTCCAGTTTTTTTGCCAAGTGGTGCATACTTCTAATTCCTGTTCCTGGGTCTGCAGAGGCTGTTGGATTACATGAGCATCAGAAGGGCTAAGTCCTGTACCAGGCTAACAAGGTCCAAACTGGTCCAAGCTGCATATGGAACAGCAGGTCAAAGCTTATAGGGTAGGTTTCTAACTACCATTGTGACTAATGTAAGGGGCAGCTAGACGGTGAAGTGGATAGAGCACTGGCCCTGGAGTCAAGAGGACTTGAGTTCAAATGTGGCCTCAGACACTTGACACTTACTAGCTCTGTGACTCTGGGCTAGTCATTTAACCCCGACCATCTCACAAAAAAAAATGTAGACATTTGCCATTAGCAGGGTTAATCTCTCCGTTATCCTCCCATTCTGAGACACAGAACAACCTCTATCAAAGTGAGAACAATTTTTTCTAAAAAGAAATCTTTCTTGCTTTTTGCTTGTATGAATATCTCAAGGCTAACCTAAGGTTGGGGGATATAGGTGGTGCTGCAGTGGATGGAGTGCCAACCCCAGAGTAATTTAACTCTGCCTCAGTTTCCTCATCTGTAAAATGAGTTTTCTTGGCAGAGATACCAAAGTGCAAACTGTAGCAAAGCACTCTGGTATCTCCGCCAAGAAAACCCCAAATGGGACTTGGAAAGTCAGACGTGACTGAAAAATATATACGACGAAGCGTAGGCTCAGCAACATAGGACCATTGGATTCTACCTCATTGGTTTGATAATAGGTTTCAAAAGATACCACTACTTCTGAGTTGTGTATAAGTAGAAGGAAGGAAATTAAAGGAAACTGGACCTATAAAATTAAATTTAGGGCTATATGTGATATGCTGCATGAGTGCTTAATCATGGTTTGTTGTTTTTTTTTAATTTTATTTGTTTTTAATTTTCAACATTCACTTCTATAAGATTTTGAGTTCTAAATTTTCTCCCGCTCCCTCTGTTCTCCCCTCCCCAAGACAGTGTGCAATCTGACAGAGGTTATACATGTACAATCATGTTAAACATATTTCCACATTAGTCATGTTGTAAAGAAGAATTAGAACCAAAGGGATAAACCACAAGAAAGCAGAAACAAAAAAAAAGAAAAGAAAATAGTACACTTTGATCTACATTCAGACTCCATAGTTCTTTCTCTGGATGTGGATAGTCTTTTGGAATTGTCTTAGATCACTGTATTGCTGAGAAGAGCTAAGTCTAACAAAATCAGTCATCACATACTGTGGCTATTACTGTGTACAGTGTTCTCCTAGTTCTGCTCATTTCACTCAGCATCAGTTCACATAAGTCTTTCCGGGTTTTTCTGAAGTCCACCTGCTCAGATGATGGTTTGTTGAAGGTGAAATGCATACTCTGGGATACAGAGACGAATTGTGCCCTCATTCCTGCCTGAATGCCACTCTCGATTTTATAAAGAGTTAGGAAGGATACATCAGTATCTGTGATAAAAAGTAAAATGACAAAAATCCACAGGAAAATGATGAGTCAAGTGCTAGCTGAGGTTCTGGGTTTGGACATAAACACAATTTCATTGGGACATGTGGTACAGTGGAAAGGGCACTTGACTAAGGTGTCAGAAGATCTGAATTCCAATCCCACTCTGACACTTAACTTGAGCAAATCGCTTAGTAATAACAGTATGATAGCTAACGTTTATATGGTGCCTACTAAGTGCTTTACAAATAGTATCTGATTTGATCCTCACCACAATCCTGTTACTATGTAGGTGCTGTTATTATCTCCATTTTACAGATGAGGGAACTGAGGCAAACAGGTGAAATGATTTGCCCAGGGTCACACAGCTAGGATGTGTCTGAGCTGGATTTGAACTCAGATATACCTGATTCCAGTTTCAGGTCTCTACCCACTGTACCACCTAGCTGCCCCTGTGAGTTTATTTCTGTATCTTTAAAATGAAACTATTGGTACTTATGCTACCTACTTGCAGGGATTTTGTGAGGGGAAAGTTCTTTCTAAAATTTAAAGTGCTAAAGAAGTAGGTGTTATTTTTATTGTCATTTGAGCTGTATTTTAGACTGTGTGTCAGCTTTTAGTAGCTGGGTATGGAGGAGACAAGCATGAGCAAAGGCACGAAGAGAAGACTCTGTGTACCGTGGTGGGGTAGGGGGGATGTTGTAGAGTCCATTCAGGTTGAAACTTTAGAGTCTAGAACTGGGTGAGTGGGAGGCATAATGGAAAATAGGACTGAAGAGGTAGGGTGGTTCCACATTTTGTAGGGAGTTTGAAATTAACTCAAGTGGCAATAGACAGCCATAGGACAGTTTTCAGCAGAAGAGGGATGTTATCAGATCAATCCATAAAGAATATTAGTCTAGTGACAATGTGAAGGGTGGATTGGATGGAGGACAGAGTAGAGTTGGTAGTAAAGCAGTAGTCCAGGCAGGTGACCTGAACTAGCCATATGAAAAAAACGCTCCAAAAAACTAATAGAGAAATACAAATTAAAATGACTTTGAGGCACCATATCACACCCATCAGACTGACTAACATGACAGAAAAGGAAAATAGCAAATGTTGGAGGGGAAGTGGGAAAAACAGGCACACTAAGGCACTGTTTGTGGAGCTATGAACTAGTCCTTCTGGAAAAGCTATTTGGAATGATACCGCAAAAGCTATTAAACTGTTGTCCCCCCAATACTACCACTAAGTCTATTTCCCAAAGAGAACAAAGAAAAAGAATCCATATGTACAGAAATATTTATAGCAGCTCTTTTGGTGGTGGCAAAGAACTGGAAACTGGAGCAGGGGTGAGGGGTGAGAGAGAAATTAGGAAATGGCTGAACAAATTTTCGTATAGGATTGTGATGGAATATTATTGTGCCGTAAGAAATGGCTGGGGTGGTGGAGTGGTTTCAGAGAAACTTGGAAAGACCTGTAGGAATTGATGCAAAGTGGAATGAATAGAACCAAGAGGACAGTTGATATAGTGACAGCAGTATTGTAATGGTGATAACTGTGAAAGACTTAAGAACTCTGGTCAATACAGTGACCTACCACAATTCTAGAGGACTTATGATGAAACGTATTATCCATGTTCAGAAGAGAACAGATGAACTCCCAAGTACACATTGAAGGATTTTTTTCTCTCTCTTTCTGGCTTTTTGGGAGCTGGTAGTAGTGGTAGATGAGGGAGAGCAGAGCTAATGTAGAAATTTGTTTTTCATGATTATATATATTTGTAATAGGCCTTCTCATTGGGTGGGTGAGAGGGTAGGAGGAGGGAGAGAATTTGGAACTAAAAAAAAAAAGAATAAAAAGTCTTTGTGCTTCAAAAAATATTTTAAAAAAGGTGGGGGGCTGAACTAGGGCAGTAGCAGGAAGAATGGAGAAGAGGGGATGGTGAGTCCCCAAGCTCCTGTGTCATCTACTCCCAGAAACATACTCACCATGATCAAGAGAGGAAAAGATAAGTGAAAAAAACCAGACAATCCTTTCTGTAAAGAAAGTGTAGAGTCCCAGGGCTCATACCTGGAAAATCTGAGGGAAAGATTCTCAACTTTGTTGTTAGAACCTGAATTCAATTTCTAATTCTGCCACTATTTTGCTTTGTGCCTTTGAGGCATGTTGGGTCTCAGTATCCCCCCAATAAAACGAGGGAGTTTGACTAGGTGATCTCTGATGCTCCTTTTAGCACTGAAATTCTCTGACTGGAGGACAGAACCAGGGTTTTTTGAATATACTTAAGCACTCTGTGTAACAGGCTCTCAAGTGGTTGTGCTGTGGCTGCTTGGGGATGCTGTATAATGGCTTCCTGCCTCTGAACCTCTGAGATTCTCTGCAATTTGGGCAGTTCCTCACTCTGAAGGACTGGAGGCTGCTTTGATCTAAAAGAACCAGTTCAAAAGCTTGCCTCCATATAAGTAGTTTTTTCTTCTCTCTTCTTTTTCCTAAAGGAAAACTCACCTACAGTCATTTGAATGAATGAATGAAAAAGGTGTTTATTAAGCAGGTACTGTGCCAAACCCTGTGGGTACAAAAACAAGCAAGCAAGACAATTCCCACTCTTAAGACACTCAGTAGCTAAAGACAACACACAAAGGCCCGAGCTAAAGTTGGTAAGCAGGAGCTGGGAAGGTGCGAGCCAAATGCAGGTTGTATGGTTTAGAGGTGGCGCAAGTGGCCTGATCCTGAACAAGATACTCAACTACAGAGCCCAGAGTCCCAGAGGTGGGAGTCTAAATTTAAATGAGAGGAAGTGCAGTGTTAGCATTCAGGTGGCTGGTTTGGAGATGACCAGGAAATGGCACAGTGGCCTGGTTCCAGGGAAGATATGGTGAAAGCTCACCTGTCAGGCCAGGATCCTCAGGATCTGAGTTCTGTTGGAGTATGAAGAGGTAGAGTTCACACTTATCCACAGTTGATAGCTGTTTCTAGGGCTGGAGCAAAGAGTGAGTTGTTGGTCATTGGGACACAGAATTGGATAAGGATCCATGATAGAGGCTCTGGCTCCAGAAGAGTCAAAAAAGGTGAGGTAGCTCTGGAAGCCTTCTTGTTCCCTGGCATAGCCAAGGTTGTCCAGGTATTATTCCCTGCCCCAAGCTGACTCAGAACTCCCAGACTTTTTTTAGCCCTTGGTTTGCATGAGACTAATAGATCTAGGCCTCTTTTATGGACAGTCTTGCCTGGTTAATAGGTTGAAGAGTGATTCCTGGGGAAAGGTTTTTTTCCCTAAGTAATAACTTGGTTTCATTGTAGAAGGCCACCTAATAAATACCTCCTCTCAGTGGAGAAGACTACACTAACCTGTCTGCATTACCAAGGCCCCTTGACTGACTTAATTGTGTCTCAGTACTGTTGAGTCCAATGTTTTTCTTTCCCTCAAAAACCAGTGTTTCAGCCAGTTAAGTCTTCTTTCTTTAGAATACCTGAGGTTGGTCTTCTAATCTCCATAGTGACCTTTTGTGCCATGTAAACTTTGCCTGTGTTATTTCATCAATGAACTTAAAACCATGAAAGTCAGAACCCAGAGTTCTCAGTCACCTGGAAGACTGGGATTTTTGTGTTCCAGGGATGAGAAATCCCTGGTTGAATATAGCACGACTACAGTAGATACAGTGCAGGGCTTGAGGTGAGGAAGCCTTGGGTTTATTCCTACCTTTGCCACCCACTAGCTTTCTCATCATGAGCAAGGCACTAAACGTCATGGTCCTTCTCTCCAAATTAACATATGGGTTCAATTAGATGATTCTGGAGATCTCTTCCAACTCCACATCTCTGATCCCATGAGCCTTTGATTGGGTCACAATCTGTTAGGTTCTGCTGGCTTAGGGAAAGGGCTGTGGCAGGGAGAATCAGAGGTACCCATATGCTGGTATGAAGGGAGGAGGGGAGAGAATGCTGGGTGCTATGACTTGGGGGAAGAAGCTGAGTTTTGAGAGTATGGGCAGATACTAACTATTTCCACGTCTTTTCCAGGGGATGGCAGGTATGATAGCAGTGATGACCCTGGAACTGGTAAGTTACTATATGTCTAGATCACGTGTTCTTAACCAGCAGTCCATTAACTTGTTTGTTTTCTAAATATTTTGATAAATATTTCAATATGATTGGTCTCATTTGTAAACCTTCATGTTTTATCTTATGCATTTAAAAACATAATTCTAAAAAGGGGTCCATGACACACACAAAAAGATGAAGAAGCTCTGATCCAGATGTTATTCTGTTGGACAGTACGTATTGAGTCATTGTTACTCAGCTGGGCCCCCAAAGCATCCCTTCATCCAAATTGTGTGTGTGTGATCTCAGATGTGTGTGAACAGGATTAAAGAATTCCATGAGGACTCCTTAAGGGTAAGGACTGTTGACTTCTTGGCCACTGGAAGACCTGGATTTGCCGCTAGCCATGTGACCTTGATTTAGCTGCTCAATCTTGGTGCTTTTGTCTTCCTCTGTAAAACAGTGATGATAATAATAGTAACTGATAGACTTGAAAAGCTTTGAATAGGTTTTGAGAGTCAGAAAAACAATTTACGTGTATGTTATCTCATTTGAGTGGCACAGCAACTTTAAGAAGTAACAGAGGAGGAAATAAGGCCCAGAGAAGTTAAGTGACTTGGCCAAGGTCACACAACTAGTAAGTGTCTAAGTTGAAACTATTATTATGTCCCCCACATATCTCACAGGTTTGTTGAAATGATGAAAGCGCTTGGGAAATCCAAAGTGACATATTTAAAAAATACAGATACATAATATAGACGAATTTAGGGTGAAGCACATGGCTGTATCAAGTATACAGTCCTTCCTTGACATTCATGGGGGTGGAAGGGGTGGGGTTAGAGGTGCAGGACCTCTGCGAATGGGAAAAACCGCAAATAGCTCTAGGCCCCACCCCAAACCTTTATTTTTTATGATTCTGATTATATTTAATGCACAAGACAAGTAAAACTACATATTCCTGGTCAGTAGCTGCAGCAGCCCCTTCATGCATTTCCGTCTATGAAAAGCACAAGATACAGAGATTACTGTGGGAGAAAATCATGGGACTGAGTCCGGATGGTAGACAAAGAGGAGGCGTTCCCCAAAAGAGTATGTTGCCCACTGCTCTTTAGTGCACTGAAACTTTTACAAAATGTAACTTTCATATGATAAAGTTATGTATATATACTTATGGTAGTAAACGATAAAACAGATGAATAATTTATAGTATTTCTGCATGTATGACTTAGTAAATTTTTTTTAAAGTTTTCTTTACATATATGCATCATTTGCCATTTTCTGCAGCATGCCGTAAATCTCCAGAAATTTCCATTTAATTATCGATGACCAACCTTTCACTCAACCCAAACTGCCAATGTCGAAGGATGACTGTAATTAGTCAGAGGTAGGGATTAGACTTAACTCTGCTTGGTCAGATTGAGATTTGGCAGAAAAAATTTGCTGAACATTGGACTTTTCCCAAACTGGACTAGGTTGCTGTGGTGGGAGGTGGTGAGTCGTTTCTCCCTAGAGGTCTTCACTCAGCAGTTTGATGTGTATAAATGGGGCTTCTTTTTCAGGTGTGGATTGGACCCTTCTAAGTGTGAGTCTGTGTTCATCAGAAGTCCATCTCCATCACGATTCACTGACCATTATGGTTTGGTGTCCGTAGCGAAAGAAAGCCAGACCTTGGTGTGATGGGTTTCTGTGATTTTCTGTGCCTCGCCTTGCCTCACCTCACCTGTCGGTGCTTCTCTCCATTTTTTCTTTGGCAGGAACGATAACAGAAACTGGGACAATTGCCGGCATAGCCAGTGCCCTTGCGATGGCACTCATTGGAGCAGTCTCCAGTTATATTTCTTATCAACAAAAGAAATTTTGCTTTAACATTCAACGTAAGTGATAAGAGATCTTCTCTTTCTACTGGAGTTCAGTCTGTACCCTTCTCTCTTCTTGACAACAATGAGTATGAAATGCCATGAGAGGGAAGATAGCAGTTAGTTGTCTTCCAGGGAGAATAGAGGGAATGGGGTGAAATCATTAACAAATTAAAAGTTGGTTTAGACCCAAGGAAGAACTTCTTGCTTAGTAAGATAATCACTGAAAAGGTTGTACATGGAGCCACTTGCAATAGGATAAACGTCATCTTAGATGGAGCGAAGTGTAGGCTTTCGTAAAGAGAAGGGATGTGATGTGATGACCTTTCGAGGTCCACTCCAGCTCTGAAAATCTGTGGTTCTGTGTACCAAAAAATACCTTTTGGGCCACAGTGATTACTGGGAGGCAGTGGAACTCTGTGGCTTCTGGGCAAGTCCATGGCCTTTCCCAGTACAGCGTACTGGGTAAAGCGCGCATTGGGACAGAGGAGAAAGGCCTGGATTGGGCACATGGCTCTGCCACAGACCCTGCCTTCCTTGTTTGGAGTAGAGGAGTGGAATACAATACCAGTCTGTACTAAGAAAAGTGCTGGGTCATTAAGCTCTGAGCTTTGGGAGAGAAAAACAATCCTCTTTGCTGGTAATGTTAGGGTCTAGCTGGTTTGAGGGTGCTACTAGCAACACAACCAACTTCCCAGTCCCACCCCTCAGGCTTCTATGTGATGAATGCTACCTTCGGAGAGACAGTCTTTGGGGTCACTGTACTGCTACGGTCAGATGCTCAGAGATCCATGGAGAGCCCTCCCAGCAGCTCATGCAGACAGCTTATCTGGAAAGATGTGCAGTTGTTTGTTAGGGAAGGGAGCAGCATCGAATGTTTGGAGAAGTAAGCAGTGTAGTTCTTTATTTTCTCTCAAAAAAAAAAAAAGCTCAATTTTTAGCTTTTACATTTACAGGTTAAGCTTGCTTTAAGTAGTTGATAGGCTTTTGAAGAGTTATATGTAAGTAACATAGTTGTTATATTTTCAATGGATGTGGGAAGATGGGGCTCTCAGTCTTTGGAGGGGACTCGAGCACCCTAATTTAGTGATTTTGTAACCTCATGTATGTGTACACGGTGGATTCACTTGGAGAGAGCTATGTCTGTACTTGAGAATGTGGTTTTCTAAATGAAAAATGACCTCAGCTATGAGGGCCTATCATTCCTGCCCTCTTTCCTCAGGCTCCCTGTGGGGAGGCACACCTCAGAACAGCTCCCACAATCCTGCTCTTAATCCTGGCCTGGAGCTGAATTTCTCCAGCTTCTAGGTGACTCTCCAGGATATTAGAAGAGCACACTAAATTAGCCATGTCCCTTTGGGCTTGGTCTTACACTTCTAGTCATTGAGAGCATGAAGGTATGTACACTTGTATTTGGCAAACACAAATGAGACTGCGTAAGTGGCAGTTTGCTATTGTTTTTCTTACTGAATATACACATATATTGAAGGGCAGAGCTGAGAAGTCTGGGACTTGTTTCCATAGGGCCCTTAATCTTCTGGTTATCGGTCATAGGCAGCATTGTGCCACGGAAGGGGGAATTCAGCAGAAATGGCATGAGAAAGTAGAGGTAGATCCTTCTTTTGCTCTCCCATAATGCTGTTATCATTTAGTCTTAAGTGCAGTTGGTACCAGGCAAGCAGATGCCAGGTGTTAGGGATGCAGAGAGCTTATGTTCAGTTGGGGTGGGAGGCAACGGGTACATAAAGGGACATATACAAAGTAAATACAAAATAATTTGAGAGGGAAGGCCCTAGCAACTGGGAAGAATTGGAAAAGCTTCATGTAAGCAAAACCTTCAAAGAATCTGGTTTGAAAGAGGTGAGGATTGAGCACTTCTCTGCTTGGGGAACACCCAGTGCCAAACACACTGAGATGAAAAGTGGAGTTTCATGTGTGAGAAACGGTAAGAAAGCTAGTTTGCCTGGACTAGAGCTTGTGTTAGAGGGAGTAGTGTTTAACAGGGCCAGAAAGGCTTTTTGGGACCAGATTGTGAAGAACTTTAAATATGATTCAAGACAGCTGTGATGGATCAAAAGTGCCCTCTATCTCCAGAGAAACAATGGATGGAGTCTGAATGCAGATCCAAGCAGACTTTTGTCTTTACTTTCTTATTTTCTTTTTTTTTTTGTCTGTGTTTTCTTTGACATGATGGAGTTTGTATTTGATCCTAAAAGTAATAGAGCCATTCTAATTTATTGAGTATCAGAGGGACATCGGACCTGTGTTTTAGAAAAATAATTTTGGCAGCTGTAGAGGATTAGATTAGGAAGGGGAAAAACTTGAAGCAGGGAGGCTAATTAGAAAGTGATTGAATAAATGAGAGCTTGAAAACACAGTAATTAAGCACTTAGTGTGTACCAGGTACTGTGCTGAGTGTAGGAGATAGCAATAGAGAAGCCAGACAATTTGTGCTCTCAAGGAGCTCACACTGCAGTTGGAGAAGAGTTCAGCTGCAGGTCGGATCAAAGGCTTGTTGCTCCTTAGATTGAGTGGCTGTGGCCATAACGGCAATGCCCAAGATCCTTAGGTTTCATTGACAGGTTAGAAAGCCCTGCTTAGGGATCTAGAAAGTATAGTGATGGGGCAGATAGGCAGATCTAGAGCAGGGCTTCTTAAACTTTTTCCACTCTCAACCCCTTCAGCACTTCATAAACTGGGTTTTGACCCTGTATGGGATATGGCGGCAAGGTAAGACCTGGGGCTTTTACTGAGCGAACAGTGGCAGGACAGATCGCACAGCCTGATAATTCTCTGTCTATAGTTGGTGACTCACAGAATTTAACAGTTGGAAGGGACCTCAGCAGGCATCTAGTCTCACTTATGTACAGAGGCATCCTGATGAGTGTCCTCCAGCTTTTGCTTCAGGAGCTCCAAGGATGGGATGTACACCACCTTTTCAGTCCACCAACCATTCCACTTTTGAGCACTTCTGATTGTTTGGAAGTTTTTCCTGACATCCAGCCCAAATTTGCCAATTAGAAGGCTATTGCAGTAGTCCAGATATGAGGCCATCAGCCTGAAGCAGGGGAGTAGCTGTGAGAGTGGAGAGAAGGGGACAGAGCTTTTGAAGTAGAATTGACAATATTTGGCAACTGATTGGTATTGAATTGGTTGTATAGGTTCTATTGTCTATTAAAAATTGATTTCATTGTATCATAGCTACACTGCATGTATGTTCCTCCTGTTTGAGTGAAGATGAATTATTTTCACAGTTGTTTACTAAAATCACCAAGTGTTAAATTTAAAGATCGGCTCTGTAGGCAAAGCCAAGTCACACCTGTTCCAATGAAGACCCTGGTATATTTTTACCATTTTAAATGATACGCAAGCAAGGACCAGTAATAAGGTGGAAGGAGCTTTAACGAAAGGTTCACAAGAAGCCAAATCCACAAACGTTTATTAATACTCACTTCTTAATGTGCCAGGCACTATGCTAAGTTCTGGGAATACAAATTACAAGTAGGAATTAAAACAGTCTCTGACCTGTCCTCAAGGACATTTTGTCATGCATTTTATTGGGGGAGACAACACATTAAAGGAAGCTTCAAAGTGGAGGGGACATCGTAGAGAAAGCCCAGAGTGCAGCCTGGAGAGGAATGATTATGTTTAAGAACCAGGAAATAAATACCAGGAAGAGAGGTAAAGATGACTCTGAATTATGAGGGGGGGTTAGTTTGAGCCATCAGAAAGGCATATTGGGAAATGGTGGGCCTTCAGCAGCCTGGGACATGAACATTTGTTGACAAACATAAATTGTGTCCCATCGTCTTCTAGGCCTGCGTGAGGGGAATCTTGAGGTGTGAGTGTGAGGTTTGTTTGGGTCACTGAGGCAAGAACTGAGTGTCCTAAAGGATTTGAATGTGTGTACAGTCCCTCCAGCTTTGTGGCTTAGTGTGGAATTCTGTAGATGCAGCTGTTCATTCCCTCCCTAAGAGTTTGCAGTGGTGGTGAGGTAAGTGCAGACCAAGGAAACTTCCTTTGGTTGACTTATGTCCACCTAGGTGCTGGAGTGGCTGGAATGGGGAACTCAGAGCCAAGAAGTTCTGAGTTTAATTGCAGCCTCAGACATCTACTAGCTATGCCTCAGTTTCCTCACCTATAAAATGAGGATAATGAATAGCGCCTACTCCCAGGGTTGTTATGAGGATCATCTGAAGTTATATTTGTAAAATACTTAGCATAAAAAGAGATTTTTTTGTAATGTGTTTTGTGTCTTTAAATGCTGCCACAGATAATTACTACTACTACTACTACTGTTGCTGCTGCTACTGCTACTACCACTACCACCACTACTACTACTACTACTAGTTCTTTTGAAGGCAAGACTTTTGCAAAGACTTATGAGCTTGGGCAAGCTCCTTCCAACCCTATATATTTGATCACATGGTCATTTAACACTAACTCTTATCTTAGGCATTGGGAGTGATTCTCGGAAGCTTTAGTTATATATCAGCTTTTAATTCTGTTAGCTCAGTGCCCCCTGATGTGGGTTTCTTCCATTACCTTTCTTACCAGTGCCTGTGGTTGCTTCTAGGTTTTCCTAGAAGGGCCCTACCTCCAGCCAAACTGCTCAGAACTTGCTTGTCTGTAGTGTTAGAGGGTCAGAAAGTAACCCCTATTGTAAGGGCTGCTTGCTCTGTTTCTTGGAAAGCTGAGGGGTCTCTCAAGACCCTCTCTTTGCCTCAGTAGTTCAGATTCAGAGTTGCTTTCAGTATGAAGTGGCCCCTTTGGTGCCCTTTAGATTTGTGCAGCAGTTGGATGGTTGGGAGTTTAATGAGCAGTAAAGGTGTGGTTATGCTCTAGAGCAGGACTGTCCAACCTTAGGTTTTTATTGAAACAATAAACTGTAAGACCTAGAAAACTTCAACCTAGGCTTAGAGACATAGTGCTTTAGATTTAGGTCTTCAGGTCTGTAATTCTCCAGGCTCTTAGGTATTTAGGTGTCAGTCTCCTTTTATGAAATTCTCTCTCACTTTCCCTGTTTCTGTATCTCTGTCATTTTAAGTTTCTTTCTCTCAGTTTAAATAGCTCTCTATCTCCATTCATATATTTCTTTCTCTGCATCTCTATTTCTCTCATTCTCTCTACCCCCAGTTTTTATCACCACCTCAATCAACAAGCATTTATTAAGCATGTGCTTAGTGTTAGATATAAAAAGAAAAGCAAAAACTTTTTCTGCCTGATAGATACATTTTTGCACCTGTTTCTTCCTCTGTGCATTACAGTCTCGCATCTCTGTGTCTACATTTATCTCTACCACTTTTTAGACAGATCTATGTCTCTATCAACTCTATATCTAGCTCTCAATCTATTTCTTTATTTTCGCATATGTCATATACTTCTATTTCTACATAGATTTCTCCTCTAAACCTATTTCCAGAGGCACTGTCCCCTATTTCCTGCCCTAGCATATCCCTTTTATTTATTTAAGATCATCACAGCAAAACAAAACTTAATCCCAGACCCTTCTTTTGACTCTATGGCCCTTGCTGACATTATGGTTCTCAGGAGGCTTGTATCATCCCCCACCCACATTAGACAGCACACACCTCATCCTTACTCAAGTTTTCTCCAATTACTCACTTGTACTTACCTTTTTATATTTCTCTTTACTCACATGTTTGTATTTCAAAGTTTCCAGAGCTTAGCTCAGTGCCTGGCACATAGTAGGTGCTTAATGAATGTTTACTGATTGATTGATTGATTATCTTTTTACCAGGAATGCTTGAAAATCCTCTGTTACTCAGTTTTGCAGAATAAGTTATCCATGGTTGTAAGCCCATAAAACTTTTACCTTTTGGAATATTCTTTACTCTTTGTTCCTTCATAGTGGTAGCTGCCAAGTCCTGTGTGATCCTGTACTTCATCAGTACTTGAGCTGCTTATTTCTGGATGCTTGCAGTAATTTTTTTCTTTCACCTGAAAGCTCTGGATTTGGTCATGATGTTCTTGGACTTTTTCATTTGGGGTTTCTTTTAGGATGTGACCACTGGATTCTTTCTGTTTTCACTTTGTCTGTCTGGTTCTGAGAGATTTGGGCAGTCTTCTTTCATGACTTCCTGAACACAATGTGTAGGCCTCCTCACCTGGCCTTTTTTTGTGATTAACTTTCAGATAGTCCAATGTTTCACCAACTGTTTCCCCTTGGTCTGGTTTCTAGGTCATTTGTTTTCAGTGTGTGAGTTTTTCTTTTTCCTCATTTAAAAAAAATCTTTTGACTTTGCTGTAATATTTTTTTGTTTTGTGGAGACATTTACTTCTATTTGGGTTATTCTAATTTTCAGGGTGTCTTATTATTGGGGTAACTTTTTGGGCTAAGTTTTTAATGCTCTTTCCAATTCTCTTCCATAGCTCTGATTTGTTTCCTTTCTTCTATTGCTCCCATTTCAATGTAATATCATTTTTAACTCTTCCATCATTTCTTTTAGGAATTCTAGTTGATCTTGTGGGAAAGCTGTGGTTTTCTTTGAGGTTTTGCTCTTAGTTCTTTGTGTTTGTGTGCTCTTTGTTCTTAGGTGTTTTGGAGTTATTTACCTTCTCTGGGTTTGTGGCTTAGAAATATTCCCAGTCCCATAATAGCTCTTTATCTTTTTGTTTAATGTTTTCTTCCTGCAATCTTCTCTGGGAGACCCCTGTGACGTCCTGGGTGAGAGGATTATGCCTGCGATTGTAGAGTAATAGAACTGCTGGCTTGGGCAGCTGTGTAGGGGCTAAGTCTGAGATCAGCTCTGGATGTCTTTGTGTTGCTGGCCTAGCTCTGGGTACTAAGCCCATGATCCTAGTATAGCCCTCTTTCATATTTCCTTCCTGTAGCTTTTTTATTATGATTTCATTATTTTTGTTTGTGCAAAAGCTTTTTAATTTTGTGTAATTGGAATTATCTAATTTATTTTTTATTGTCTCCTCTGTCCTTTTATTTTCTTAAGAACTTTCTTCTCACAGCTGTGAAAGATACCTGACCTTGTCCACTTCTAATTTTTTTATGGTGTAAACCTTAATATTCAGTATATATATCCATTTTCAGTTTATTGTGGTATATGCTGTAAGGTGTTGGTTTAAACCTAATTTCTGTCAGACTGCTTTCCATTTTTTTTCCTAGCAGTTGTCAAATAAGGAGTTTTTTACCAGATAAGTTATGTTCTTAGAATTTTTAGAGTTTAGTTATTTCTGAGTTTTCCTCGTCAAGTCAGTTAAATTGACCTACTTTTCTGTTTTCTAATCTGTCCCAAATAATTTTTGAGAAATAGTTTTAAAGATACACATAGTTATTGAGAGATAAAAATTGGGTGATAGCTATCTAACAGACCTCAGAGAAAGATAGGTATATAAAGTGTGACCAAGAGAGGTGTAGGTACATAGACAAAAAGAGAGTGATACATATGGAGTTAGGTATATAAACAAAGATATTGTGAAAGACCTAGAGACTAGTGGAGGTTACCTATCCATTCAGGATTTATCAAAAGCTTGCCATAGATGGCAAGGTTCTGGAGTACCACTGACATTCTTTCCAGACCTGGAATGGGTCTTTCTGTCCCATCAGTTCCTATGTATTTGGATGTCAAGCTATACTGAATCCTCAGAAAAGTGCTCTTGGGCAGAATGCAGGGGCCTGAGGATGGAGGGAGCTAGGAAGTCACGTTAGGAGTCTTGTAAAATCTGCTCAAAGGAAGAAACAAAAATGGGTGAGCTTTTAGCGTGTAAGCTATAAGGCTGTGCCCTTCAAAGAAAATTATTGATTTCACATCTCAATAAGTCATATTTAAAACAGATGTTTCTTCTATTTAGAAGTCTGCTAAAATAAGGGTTGCATTTTGTGGTTTCAGTATATAATAAGAGGATAAGAGGATACAATCCCGTCCGTCGACTAGCACTTGTTAAGTGCTTATTGTTTGTCAGGAATTGTACCCAGCACTGGGGATAGAGACAAAGATGAAAGTGTCCTTGGCCTCATACCTTACATTTCTATCCTGGGAAATGACATCCATATGGAAGGAAATGCAGATTATGTGGAGGAGAGAGGGGAGTAAAGTCACTGCACCTCCAGGACAGTGGGAAAAGAAGGGATGGGTATAGACATAAGGATAGATGTTTGTATATGCTGGGTGTTCCAAAAGTCACTTATAAATGCATTAATGAGCTTCAGACTGCACTTTGGGGATCCCCTGTGTCTACATACACACATTCATAGAAATAGGAATTTAGGGTTTAGCTTTTTGGTTTTCTTTAATTCTACTGTAGTTGTGCTTTTTCCATTTCCATTGTCACAGTCATCGGTTTTTTGACTCTGATGACTTCATTCAGCATCAGTTCGTGTACCACACACAATCTGTGTAGCAATTCCCTAATCCATGGGCATCTACTTGGTTTGCAGTTCTTTGCTACCACAAAACGTCTTTCTATGAATACTTTGGTGTAGATGGGACCTTTCTTTTTTATCATTGGACTTCTTAGGGCATGGGTTTTTCATTCACTTTATTTACCAATTGCAAATGGATTGTTACTTTAGATCTTACTACCATGCCACTAATAAGTAAAAGAAGAGCTTGCGTGCCCAGGCTATATCCTGTGATGGAAAAGGGTTCCAGAATGGCTCTCATGTCCCCTAAACTCCTAAGTCTATGGTGGGCAAACTATATTGAAACTTTTCTTTTGAATTATTTTAAATAATAGAAATACATTTTCTCTTATACCCCACCCTCTCCATGTTGGAGGAAAAGAAAAACAAAACCTTTGTAACACAAACGCATTTCAAGTAAAATATGCCTCATTCTCCCCCAACTCCACCATCACTTTGTCAGGAGGGAAGGAGCATGTTTCATCAGCACGCCTGGAATTGTAATTGGCCATCGCCTTGATCAGAGTTCTTAAGTCTTCCCACTGAGTCTTGTATGTATAACTTGTTCTTTGGTCTCCTGTCACTTCTTGCAGCTCCAAAGATGATCATATTTGTATGCCGTAACTCATTCAATCATGTAACTGGCTATAGCCCCTTAGTTTCCAGTTCTTTGCAAAAAGATGTGCTATTTTTATGTATGTGCTGTTTTATGACATTGTGGGCCTAGTTCCATATTGCTTTCCAGGGTAGCTGCAGCGCATCATTGGTTCTGTTCAGTTGAGTCTGTGAGATAGAATGTTTCGATTCTCTGTTCACTTACTACTGGATTTTTGCTTCATAATTTGGCCTTAAAGGTTTTGGAGTACTGAGTGCTAACGTGTGGTGTTGTGGACAACCTTTCTATACTCATGATTGTTCTTTTGGGCAGTTTGGACTTTCCAAAGAGTCTAGGGGCTTTAGATTTTCACTCAACTCTATACTCAGCAATTTGTCACATTTAGCTTAAGGATAATTCACACATTGAGTAATCTTGAGAGATGGCTGTTAGCTTGGGGTGGATGGTAGAATCCTGACAACAGCCTTGCAAGAAGCTGTATTATCTAAGAATGGGGGGAGGGAGGGAACAGATGGACTTAAAAAAATTAAAAGTAACAACGTCAAAGAAAATTATTGACTCTCTACATGCAAGCAAAACCTCCTTCTGAACTATGTTTAATCTAAATCTGGTTACATGGTAGCTTTGTCCATTTGTTAAAGGCTTGCTATGTGCCAGGCACTGTGAATAGAAAGGCAAAAGGAAAGTCTCTGATGCCAAGCAGTTGCATTAGGACTTTGGGAATGCGCTGGATAAGGAGATCCAACAGGTATCCAAAGTAAACATAAGGTAGTTTCTGGGGTGGCAGATAAAGGGAAATTGGGAGACGCCTGAGTTCTGTAGGTAGATTTGTATGCAGCAATAGCTTCTTGAACCATGAGCTTGGATCACAGCTGCCCAGGAAAGAGGGGGACACATCGAAACAGCTAAGTCATGACATACATATTCAGTCATTGAGTCTGTGACTTTCTTGGGAATTCAGTCGGTTTTGCTGATCGTGGTGTTAAGTTTTTGTTCTAGGGTTATAAGCTTTATGCCTTATCCCCTGATGCTGCAGAGGGTGAAGGTAAAGATGGTGCTTTGGCTCTTGATTCCTTTTCTCCTGCTTAATCACTACTCCACCTTCCCTCTCTCACCACTGTTTCAAAAGCACAATTTCTTCTGTTGCAACATTTTTCCTGTGCCTTTTTTTTTTTAAATATGTTATCCTTTGAAAAGCATTTGATGTTTGACAGAAAGGAATCTCCTTGGAACAATGCACCTGGAATGATGTGTGTCTGGGTTGAGACAAGGAGAGATCACTATGGGGAAGAGGTTTCCATATCTTTCCAGGTAAGGGCTGATGGAAGAAGGCAGTGCCTGACTTGGATGCCTCTTCAGGGAAGACAACAAGCACCACTGCCTTCCTTCCTAGGCACTGGGAAGATTGCTGGAACTACCATTCTAACTCAACTGAGGGGAGAAAGGAAACAGGCTAATCTTTTGTCTAAGGGGATGGCTCAGTCACAGTGGAAGGTATGAGGGGTCTATTTGGTTCTTCCATTAAGCAACTTAGGGTACCAGGCAGAGCCAAAACATTTTGCTCAGTTTGATAATCTAAATCTGCTGCCTTTAAGAAGTAGCTAGCTCCCCAAATGCATCCTTTGTTGCTACCTGGTCCAGGATTTGCGGGCCCAGATTGCACTGCATTCTTCTTCTTTCTTGAGCTGCCATCAGGTATGGGAAGGTTAATAAACTCCTCCAGTGGAGTTTGAACTAAGGGCAGGTTCCAGTAAATTCGACCCCATTTTCATTGCCATGTGCTGGAAAAGGGCACTTGATAAGAATTAGGGGCTTTTGGAAAGGATGCTAGAGAATCTATTTTAGTAGAAATTGGCCTGCAGACTTTGTTGGGGTTTTTTTAAAGTCAGACTAAGATGATAAGGTCACTATCATCTCATCAGCAACCTAAGAAAGTCCAATGTCAGTGCACTGGTTAGTTAATACTAACTTTTGTCCACTGCCTGTTTTTTTTTTCTTCTTTTCACCCTCCCCCCCCTTTTTTGGTTTGGCCTGGTCCCCATATTTGTTCATTTGTAAGAGTGTCAGATGAGATTGGTTTCCCAGGTTACCTGTAGATAGGATATGGCCTCTTCCTTTCAGAGCTGCTTTCATTTCCTAGAAATTCTGTGGAGTGAGCCTTCCTCTGCAGTGTAGGCTGATCCATCCCTCTTCTGGACCAGCATCCTAGACACCACGCTCAGAGGACATGGCTCTTTTTGACTCCTTTCAAAAAAGGCAAGAAGTATAGGTTTCCACATGGGTCACTGGGAAATGCCTGTTAGCAGATATGGGGATGTGGTCTGAAGAAGGCCCAGATTTGGGAGCAGCACTTTTTGATGCTGACAAGCAAATATGGGGATATGAAGGCAGCTCTTTATCACTGTGTGGTTTGTCACCATTTCCCAATGAACCCCACCCATGACTCACTCACATTACGTTACCTCAGCTATGTGCCAAGCATGGAAATTAAGCATTGAACACTGCCTGAAACAGACTGCGTAGCTCTTCTCATTTGGAATGTCTTTCTTTGAAATAGGACACCTTTAAGAATCCTTCTTCAATGAGTGATCTATATGAGACACTCAACATTAATTATATTCTTGAAAAAAATAATTTGAACTCTCATTGTCTTCACGTATCTGAAAATGTTCAGGTAGCTGAAGGTTTTGAGGAAGCCATGGTTTTTTAATAGTAGAGGAATTCGGTCAATGGTTTTTCATAGTTGGCTGTTTCCATGACTAATTCTCCTCTCTTCTGCGTCTTAGAGGGTGTCAATACAGACTACGTCAAAGGACAAAGCCTGGAAGGTGTGAGCACTGAAGAACCTCAAGGTGAGAGCTTCTTTGTACTCTTGCATTCTAAGTCACCTGGGCACTGGAAAAGCCGAGGGGCTAATGCCTTCCTTTAGTGTGAGATGTTGTGGCTGGTTTGCTTACTTGGTTAGAGCAGTAGGCCACAAACTTTTTTGTTTAGATATCCCATCAGTAAAGAAATAGATTTTTATATTTGTTAGGATTAAAATTATATACATGTACCAGTAATTACGAGAATCTCATTTTGGGGGGATAGATCAGAAAAGAAGACTTTTTGGCTTCACTAAAATAATTATAAATTAAATAATATATTATTTTCGACCAAAAACATCCATAATGGAATATGAATAATTCTAAGTTTAGTTTATGTCATTTCTTGGTATTATTGGCTGTTTGTAGAAGTAAAGATTGGGTTAGACAGGGAATAGATATTGATAATTCCTATTTCGTTGTTTTGTTAGTCTTGAAGAGGACCATGACATCAGGAAAATGATGACATGGCTTGCAGTTGACTTTGATTTGAGGGAGAAAGGGCTGTGCTAGGTCACCAGCTTCACTTTCTCTTCCAGAGTCTCCTATCTCCCTCTCCTCTCTTAGAGAAGAGAGGAAAGGAGAAAAGAGGTACCAGGACAGAGTTTTGGGACATATTTAGGGTTAGTAGGTGTGAACTATTAGAGAGAGGAGGGGAGAAGAGGAGAGAGAAAAGGGGGGGGAGGGAGGAGGGGAAGGGAGGGAGAAGACCTCTAACCCTTAATAGGAGAGATTTTCCTCCCTCCCATCCCTCTCTTAGAGGGAGAGGAGAACCCATCCCCCCTTTCTCTCCCCTCCTCTAAGAGGGGAAGGGAAGAGGGGAAAGGTCTTCTCTTTAATACAGCCTCTAACCTAACTGCTTCTCTTTTTTGGTCTTTTCCTAGTTAAATATTCAGCATTGCAAACCCAATCTGCAGAGAAACCTTCCCAAGAGACTCCAAAGATCTAAGTCCACAGCACAAATACACATTTCAAATGCTTGTAATCTTGTTTATTTAATTTGGGTTGTAAGCAGTTCTCCAACTCTGTGGAATAATAGGCTTCTTATTGGCATAAGTTTTTTTTTGGGTGGGGAGGATTTGATTATGTTGAGCTGAAAAAACTTAGTGGTAATAAATGTAAAAGTGATTGGGGTTGCAAAAGTGCAAATTGCTCAGCCCTGCTGTGAGCTAAGTGGCCCAGCCCTGCATGGATTAGAAGTGTGGAAGGTGAAGGTTATGAAAATCCAGGAGAAGATTTTTTCTAGCTCCTAGGGCCCACTTGCTCACTTGTACTGAGAGACAGTAAGTCCAGGCCTGTGCTTCTCTAGTGCAGCTGGCAAATTGAAATAAGGTAAGGACCTTAGGTAGCAATAGAACAAGGGGAAAAAACCAGAAACTAAGCATGAGAAAGGGGTGTGAATGAGCACTGAGCTCACTGGGTAGAGCTAGAACAGTCCTAGTACTAGATCTCTATTTCAGGGGAGCCAAACCTGGGCTTTTTTCCCATGAGACTTTGACTGAGGGGGTAAGTAGGCTTTAAGTAGACCACCTGACCTCTCCTCAGCTTTCTCAGTGGGAAGTGAAGGCATTTTTTCCTTTCCCACTGTAGAAAAATCACTTATAGAGAAGTGTCTGTAGCATTAATTATTTATTTACTTAGTTATAGCTTGTGATGGAGATAAATAACATTACCTGTTAGTATATGTCTGTAAAAGAGCATGACTGGCAACACACAATAAGACAGTGTGGTCTAGTGGATAGAGAAAGCACCATGGATTTAATTTGGAGAACATATCCTTAATCCTACAAAAACTAACTAGCAGAAATGGCTTTCTTGGCCATCACTTAGCAAACTGAATGCATTAGTGTAACATTGTAGTTAAAAAATCAGTCCTAGGTCATGAGCACATGTCCAAGGGGCAGGATGCAAAAATCTGTTTCTCAAGTTGAAAGAAATTTGATGCTCTCACTGGCCTCAGGCTAATTGGGGTTCATGCCCACTGGGCCTCTCTGTGACTTGGGGGAAGGGGCAGTTTCCTCCTTTACACTATGAGAGATTTGAAACAATCACTAAGGGTTCTTTGCCACTCAGTATCTGAGACCTATTCAGAATAGGAACAAGATAGCTTAAAATTGAACCATTAAGAGCTATTTTAGAAGTCAAGATTAAAAAACAATTTCTTAGTACAAACAGAATTAATTCTATTTGCATTGAACCTCTCAACAGCATCCTAGCCCTACTTACCTGGATTGGCATATCCACAGTTCCTACAGAAATCATGACCACTCTGTGTTCCTGTAAATATTTTTAAACTAGTCTAACCACAATACTCTCATATGAGAAATGTCTTGTGAAACTTTTTGGAAGTACTTTCTTAGCTTTAAAGCTGTGTTCAAAGATACTGTGTTAATAAACACTAAGAAACAAGTTATGAAGAAATTGTTTCCTTCAAGGTGGCCTTTTTCAGTGTGTTCTCGTCCAGATTTCTCCTCTCCCCCCCACTCCCCCCCCATATTAGCACCCTCCTCAAGGGCTTTACCTGCAAAGTTGGATCAAGGTTGGCATCCATTTTAAAGATTGCTCATCTATCCCTTTCAGTCTTTCATGGACCATGATGGCAGTGGTACCTAGAACCTTAATAAGAAAGGGCATGCAAAATACAAATGTAATTCCTCAGGGTCTTTCTGACTAGAGAAGGCTTGGGTCCAAATCACACATAGCAGCAGAAAGCAGCCTCAACTTGATGACAATTACAGTTCTGTGTGGGGAAACCACTTAGGGACTGTTACAGCAGGCCAAGGGAGACAGATAGGATGTGGCCACACAGCAGACAACTTGTCAACCAATGGGAAGTGAAAGTGAAGAGTCATAGATGACTTCAAGGTTATGAACCTGGGATGAAGGATAGTGATACCCTTAATAGAACCTGATAAGTTTGGAATAGGGGGAAAGTAAACCAGCAAGCAGGTGATGTATGATTGAAGTTCAAGAGAAAGATGAAGGCTAGATGGTGGTGTTGAAATGATCCTTGAGCCCTAGGAACACCCAAATTAAGCAGAAGATGGCAAAGGACCTTGCAACCAAGGAATTATATAGGAGAAGAGAGTGAAAATAAGATAGGACAGAAATGAACTTAAAAACTCAGGGGCCAGTTGGATTAATAAGAAAGTTCTATCAGATTTCAAGGAATGACCAGCAAGATGATGATGTGATACCATTGAAAATCAAACTCTAAGACCCCACCATCTCAAATCAACAATAAACATGAGAAATACAGTAATTAAAATTGCAGCAAGAAGATGAAAGATAGGGGGGAAGGCCCACAGGCTTCCACTTTGGATAGAGTGGCTTCTCCTATAGTCCAAAGATGGAAAGAGTGAACAACTAAATGTGTGCGGAAAGACTCAGAAGTACAGGTTAATCAACTCACTACAACAGGAGTTGTGGGGGGAAAGCAAACAAGAAAAAGAGACAGCAAAGTGCATAGGAGCCAAGAAAAAGAGACAGCAAAGTGCATAGGAGCCCAGAAAAAGTACCAAACTTGGAGTCACAGGAACTGAGTTCCAATCTCATGCTATTACATTACTATTTGTGTGTGATTCTAGGCAAGTCCCCTAACCTCTCTGGCGCACACATTTCCTCATTGGGTAAAAAAGGGCACCTGTCTCCTCCAGGTTCATGATTCAATGAACAGCCACAATATCATCTGCAGGAAATAGAAAAAGAAAATTATCCTGAAGTATCGGGGTGGGGGGTAGAAGAGGCAAATACTATTTATTCTTAACTCTTGAAAGCCCAGGTTAAAATTATGAAGGAATATAGTGTTTAAACTTCAGAATTTGAATGTCACAATACAATTTTGAGGTAACAGTCTTTAGCTAACAAGGAAACTCAATTCAAACAGCCCAATAGTACTCTCTTCTTTGAGAAATAAAAAAGTTGAGACTAGAGTATGATGTTCTGAAGAATAAGAGATTAGATTACACTGCCAAAGAAAATATTCTCCAAAGCTCTGAGTTAAATCATCAGTTTAAGAAGATGGACTTTCAACAAAAAGGCATTTGAGACATTACTCAAAAAAAAAAAACAAACAAAACCAAACCCCAACCACACACACACACACACACACACCCACCCACCCACCCACAAACAGGTGAGCGTTTTGTGAACAATGAAATGAAGTCAAGATGTCCTAGGGTAGAAAAAGATCCAGGAAAGGTAGAGAAAGAATCTAATATTCCATAGTTTCAAATTCACATTCCCTCATTGGGTGGGTGGGGGGCATTTTGGAGAGTAAGAGGGCCAACTTGTATAGGGAGAAAGTAGTTAAGTGAAGGAGGAAAGCTGGAGACACATTCCATCACGTTAGTTTAAAGAGAAAGTTAAGCTCACTTTTTGGTTTCTTGAGGAAAAGAACAAACACCAGAGGGAAGTGTTATGAGGAGGGGGAGCTGGGGTTGGGTTGTAAAACAACCCTTCTCTAACCAATACCTGACCGAAACATAAAAGGCCTCATCATAGGAGAAATTGAGACTTCACAACTATGCCAAGGGTGAGAATTCTTACTCAAACAAGGGGTACAGGTAATCACAAAGGAAAATTTCAGGCCATGAAATGTAAAAGCTTTTACGTGAGCAAGAGACAAGAAATAAGAAACTATATAGATTGGGGAAAAATCTTTACATCAAATATTGCTGATATTCAAGATACGTATGGAATTAATAGATATGTAAGATTAAGGCCAAAGGATATGAAGAAAGCATTTTCAAATGTGGCAGATAACCTGGTTTATTGAGTGTGAGCACACACTCATGAGAACTCACATGCAAAAGCCACTCTGTTCTGGAGCTAAGTCTTAAGTTGTTGCTTGAGGCCATGGAGGTTAAATGGCTCGCTCAACTCACATAGACTTTGAATGGCAGAAGCCAAACTTGAACCTAGGTCTTTGTGACTCCGAAGCCAACACAGCATTTTGTCCAGTATCAGACTGTCTGTATAAATGGACATGTGAACAGATGGTCCAAGTCACTAGATGAAAAGCAAATTAAAAGAAATGCAAATTAAAACAACTCTAAAATTTCACCTCATACCCATTAACGTGGCAGCAAGAAAAGAGATAGGGAGAGAGAGATTAGCGAAATCTGCTTAGAAAAGAAAGAATCGAGTGGCTATGAGAAGACAAGAACCCTACTGCCCTGCTAAGGAAACTTTTCAACTGGCCCAGCCATTCTGGTAAGTAGGAGATGAAGTTTGATGCAGGGAGCCCTTGTTTCCATCCTGGATAAGTCCTGAGAACTCTGTCTGCTCTAGGCAGTTCTGTCATATAATGTGCAGAGAAAGGGCCAATTTTGTAAGAAATTGATACAAAGTGAACTAAGCATATCAAAGAAAACCAGCTATACAGTGATCACAATCACATAAGTAAACGAAAAGGACACTAAGGTGTTCTCACTAAACGTGACAGACACAAAACCTAGACAATGAGCAGTCTTGGTCCTCTGCCTTTGCTAGTGAGAAGGAGGACTGCAAGTGTACACTGGCAGCTGGGTACCTGGTTTTGCTTAGCTGCTTTTTATTTGTTACATGACAGGGTTCAGTTGGGATTAGGACTATAGCAAAAAATGAAATCTAAGATGATAAAACTTAATTTAAAAAAAACAATTATCTTCCTCCATTACTACTAAATCATACACTCAAAAACTGAACTTCTACTTCTATTTCAGTGTGGATATTTGCATTCTCTTAAAAACATCTATTTTCCTGGCAGCTGACTTGGCCTTAATTCCTGCATCTCCAGTGGCACTTAGGTACAGAATTAATAATATGCACGTGTGTGTGTGCACACATTTATTTTAAAAATGGAGATGATAATAGGGTTGTTGGGAAGATAAAATGAGAGCACTTCATACAGACATTTAGTCACTGTATAAATACTTTCATCATTATCGTCATTATTAGGGGGCTTCTCAAGTAGGTAAGTCCCCCAGGAGGCCCTGAGTTTTTCTGATCCCCTCCTATACATTCTTGCAACAAACGATATTTAAAAAAAAAACAAACTTCTGAAAAGTACATGTAGCCAAAGTTTGTGGGGAAAAGACTGCCTGAAATCTTTCCTCTGGGGAATCGTTTCACCAGGAAGGGGATAAACAGCGCACATAAAACAGTACACTCTGATCCTGGTTTACCTTTAGCAAAAAGGGAAATGGTATGAAGACCACGAATAAGCCAAGCAAATAAAATACTGGTCAAAGCCAAAGTACTTCTCAATTTCAGCCAAAACACACAAGACCTATAACAAACGTAGTTCAAGTACTTATTTTCCCCCAAAGGAAAACAAACCAAAATACAGCTAAAAAAAGAAAAATGCCAAGGTAAACAGGTATCAATTTTAATACTAGAATGAAACTTTCAGATGAGACAAATACAATATGGTACCAATTTTAAAACTTGAATTATATATAATTTTTTTACTATCATACACCTAAAAATAAAATGGAAAAGTAATCCCTTCTATAACAAAACGAAAATTCAAGTGCTTTTAGATACAGAAAGACACCCCCCCCCAAAAAAAAAAGCTTTGTTGTGCTTGTTTCAGATCACTGGAAGCGATTTCCTGCCCCAGACAGTTACCCTGGAGCTGGGATGTGCTCAGAATTCATGCCCTGGCCTCAACAGTGTGGTCCACTATGGTGAAGTGGCCAGTTGATCTGTGCTGCAGGAGTGGGGTAGGAAGGAGGCAATGCCCTAATTAGGCCATTCTCCAAATTCCATTCCTCCCACCAAAAGGCCAGCATATCTAGTCAATAGTAACTAATATAATACTCGATTAAATGATCTGGTACTGAAAGGGCCATTTAACCTATTCTACATAAGAGGACTGCTGTAGCTATGTGATTGTATCAAATTTCAGGAAGAAAAAAGGAGGGAAATGAATTTTTAAAAAATTTCCGTTCATCACAATTTTAAGTCTAAAAGAACAATCAAATGAGGTAAATACAACATGGTGCCCATTTTAAAACTTGATTTTAACAATTTCTCTTATTATTATACACCTAAAAATAAATGTATCTGACAATCCAGCAATCCTTTATACTTGGGGAAGTCACTCATGTTTGCTGGCTAAGATGAAGCACTAACTATCCTTAAACATAGCATTCAGGTACCTACCACAGACAGTAAAAATTAAGACCATAACTGAAACTATAAAACAATTACGCGGCCTACTTTTTTCTCTAGATCTTATATAAATGTTTCTGGCACCATACTAGAAAATAACTTCATGTAAGAGAAAATCTAAGATACATATAGGAAGACTTTTGGGATACCCTGTATTTAAAAGCTTGGCTTGAAACTTATTGAAACATATCTATTTTTCAATTATTTAACTGTAAACATTTAAAAAAGCAAATTCTCCAAAATGAAGTCACCATAACCTCGTTGTTAACATACAGTAATTTAGGCCAACTAAAGTCTCCTGAGGGCAGTCGATGTTCTCCTTTTGATAAATGATGGCTTATCTTTTTGTTCTAAGTTGGTGATGTTGGTCAGAGTTCTTAGTGCTGTACGTTAATGTACATTTCACTTGGCATGATGAGCAAGTATTAATATGCTGGCACATGGTAGAAACCTACAATGTCAATGCTATAAAATATATACCACGTAAAGGAATTAAGAGCTATAGACCTAATACATACAATCAATTGATTAGTACTACATTCATGGAAACCCTGATTGAGTCATGAAGCTCAAGGCCAGGAAGTAGAGCTACATGAGGTAACTGTGCACAGAAAATTCCCCATAAATGAAGTGACTAGCTTTAAAACAACTAGTTGCTTTAGTGGTTGAAAAGAAAAAAACAAAAAGGAACTTTTTACACCAAGAGTCTATGCCTGATAATTTTTTTTAAAAAAGATAACATGTAGTGGATAAGAAATGAACTTGAGAAAAGGTATTCCAATAAAATTAGAAATATTTGATATAAAATATACACTGGGGGGGGGGGGCGGCAGTGGCTAGGTGGCACAGTGAGTAGAGCACCAGCCCTGGAATCAGGAGGACCTGAGTTCAAATCCAGCATCAGACACTTGACCACTTACTAGCTTTGTGACCTTGGGCAAATCACTTAACCCCAATTGCCCTGCCTTCCCCCCTCCCCTGCAAAATAAAAAAAAAAAACAGAAAGTAATTTCAACTTAAAGGAATCCAATCAAACGTAATATTAAAAACAAAATTAATGAAGTCCTTTAAGTTCAGCAGTTTGGAAATGCAGGAAACAATGTACAACCATTGATACTCATGCAAATAAATAATACTAGACTGGTGTGCACATTGCAAGACTTAAAGTGCTTCTATGCTATTGATACATAAATTTTTGAGGACCTGATCCAAATGTACCATACTCTAAAAGATTACCAAGAGATTTAACTAAAATAATTTCATGTACAACAGATTCATCTGACACCCTTCACAAGGGAATGTGAACGTGTCCATTTTAAATGTGAAAAAGCATTAAAAGAATTGGCTCTTTAAAAAAGAAAATCTCATACATTACTTGGCAAGGATTATTCTTTCCATCAAGGAAACATCTTACCGCAAATGCAATGTCTTTTCTTTCCCCATAAAATATTAAAAATTGGTTTAAGTTTTATCAAATAACCTAGAGAAATCACTTAACTGGCTGACACATGATCTTTAGGTACAAAATGTCTTGTTTGTAATGCATTCACTTTTGAAAAACACCTTGATGCTGCCTTCAAGGTAAGCATGACAGTCTATTTGCACTGGCTTCTCAAAAGCTGCCTAAGGCATAGTGCTTTCCCATATAATCAGTCTGATAGAACCCCTTTAAAGATTGAGAAATTGTTCATGATTCAAAATTAAGTCACGACTGCTCACAAAACAGAGTTCTGCAAAGATGTCAAAACAGCCACGCAAACGACCAATTATTGAAAACGCCACAATACAGAATAAAGAAACTCTTGGCCTAAATATAAAAAGACAAAATTCTACGCTAACAATTACAAAACCCCCTTTTCACAACAGTGTGTATTTTGCGGGGGGAGTGGGAAGTTTACAGTATACTAAGATAGTCTTAGAAGTATATTCTATGTATGGATAATCCCATTTTAAGAAGCACTCCTGGCTTCCACGACACATCAAACAGACGTATGTACTGGAGTGACTGAGTGGGAAGGTGAGGACCCTCGATCTGAAGACGATGAAATAGATCGTGTAGCAGCTTCCCGCTGTAAATCTTCCACCCTCTTCTGAAGTTCTGATCTTATGGCAAGCAGCTCCTTAAGATTCTGGTGAATTGGCATCTGGTGAGTCACAGAAACAAAGTTAGGTTTATTAGACATCATAAAAACATTTTTTAACATTATCATTTAGATCCTGGCATAACTGTTTTTTTTTTTTACCCAACATGAGGCTATTTGTGAGGTGAAACTCAATTAGAGAATGGCCTCTTCTTTATATACTTTAAAACATGCACAGTGAATTCTTTGTCTCCCAAAATCAGAAATCTGAGCTGTATGAAAGTTCAGAATGCTTGTCCATAGGAATAATAGAAAAGGTTGAGAAAACAAAAGCAGAAGAAAAAAATGTCCTTTTTAAATGCTACCAAAACTTAAAGTCACACTAAACAGGCATAAATGGAAACTGTATCAGAGCACACATTCAAAGCACATTTTGTGCTAACTTTCCCCCTCATTTCTAGCTCTCTTGGTAGCAGATATTTAAAGGACAACGAGCAAGGTGAAGAATAAAAAAGACAGTTATCTTGCTGTATATAAGCATGATGAATTCAACAACATAGGTGATGAAAATGAGGTATGATGCTTCAAACTCTGAGTAATGAACTTTATACATGGATGTCTACCTAGATATTTTAGAATTTTTATATAATTTTACTGACAAAATATGTTCGTTTCATTTTATACAATTAAATAGTTGTGTCTTAGCAGACAGAATGGTAACTTAGCAAAAAAAAGCTTCAATAGGTTAACATTAAATGAGATTAAGTTCGATCATTTCTTCCTTCAAAAGCTGAAGGAACCAATGAGAAGACTATCTAATCAGGGTCAGATTCTCACCAACTGGTTACTGGTGTGGAAATAATGGGGACTGAGTGGCAGTGAACACTCCCTGTTAAAATACGTGATAGAGAGGAGGAAAGCAAAGCCAGCCCTAGCCTGCCATAAACTCAGACTTGGGGAGAATACATTTCTAGGCATTTAGAGAAAAACTAGATAGGTCCCATCACCTACGATTTTACAAGCGAAGTCAGGATAGGAAGCCCTTGAGATAAATGATATTCTTAGAAACAATTGTGATGAGGAAGACAACGAGTCATCCAAAGAGACCTAGACAGATGCGCAAGTTGCTTGTGGACAGATAGGAAATTTTAAAAGACACGTAAAGACAACAGAAGGACAGACGATGGATGGTAAATATAAAGGTACAGTCCCATCGTGTAAGAAGAGTATACCCTGCTCAGGGTGTTTCAGGCCACGATAATGTACCACGTCAAGAGGCAAAACTGCTTGATTATCAGCTTCTCTTTTCTCTTCCAACCAGTTATCCCTGGATAGGCAAGGACAGAAAAAAATGGGTACCAGGGAGTTGATATCCAATCTAAGTCGGGGATAATAAAAGATATCCCCCAGATGAGAAGGGGGAAGAGAGGGAAGGGAAAGAGAATGAAGACATACACAGTGAATTTCTGGCAAATACGCTAGAAGTTAGTAGATATATCTAGAAAAGGAAACAGAATCACAGAACCTTAGAACTGGAAGAAACCTCACAAACGGACTAGCATCCTTTACTCAAGACTTCTAGGCTTCACAACCCTTCCCAGTATCTATCCAGACTGTCTTGTTATCTCCTAAACTTCCCTGTATGTTTTCCCTACTCTCTGCCCCACATTTTTCCACCTCAGACTTTGGGCATAGTAATCAATAGAACCACTGCACTGGGAAGGGTGTCTCCAATGAGAGCCTCCTGGATTACCTCAACATCCCACTGTCTCTCCTGCCCAATCACTCTCTGTCTACCACTCTCCTATATACGGTGTCTTCCCTTATTAGAATGTGAGCTCTTGGAGTCTCTCCCTTTCTGTATCTACAGCCCAAGGGCTTGGTAGTGTTCCCAGCACATAGGAAATACTTAGAAATTCTTATTTGTTCTCAATCTGCCAGTAGGCAGCTATGTCCCGTTTTTTCTCCAGTTCTGCCCTCTGGGGCCAAACAGAACAAATATGATTCCCTCTTCCACAGGACATCCTTCCAATACTCAAGGAGTGTTGTATCACCCCAAGCCCTCTCTCCTCCAGGCAAAAGATCTCTAGTTATTATTTAAATTGATCCCCTTGAGGCCCTTCACCATTCTGACTCTCCTCTGGATGTACACCACTTGATCAAAGTCCTTCCTAAAATGTGGTGTCCAGAACTGAATACAATGCTCAAGCTATGGGCTGCCCGGGACAGAGGATAGTAAGACTGCCACTTCCCTAGTCCTGGACACTGGCTCTCTTAATGCATCCTAAGGTCTCCTTAGCTTTCTTGGTTGCCCTATTACGCTGTTGACTCACATTGTGTTTGTAGCCCACTAACAGCCCCAGAGCTGCGGGTACTTAGCCATACATTCCCCATCTTATGGTTGCAAATTAGATTTTTTTAAACACAAGCTTAAGACTATTTTTGTACCAAATTGAATTCATCTTATCAGATTTTAGCACAATGTTCTAACTCCTGAAGATCTTTCTGAATCCTGCCATTTTGTCATCCAGTTTTAGCTATCTTTCCCAGCTTTGTCATCTGCATATTTGATAAGGGTTCCATCTATCTTTCTCCAAGTCATTAATATCAATGTTAAACAGCACAGGGCCAAGCACAGGTCCCTGAGGCATTCCACTGGAGACTAGTGTTCAAGCTAACACCAAGTAATGAATAATTCTTTGGGTCTGGGCATTCATCCAGTCTCAAATATATGTAAACTATACTATTAGCAATCCCTTTTCTCCATCTTCTCTAGGAAAAATAGCAGGAGACACTTAATTTAGAAAAATACTTTGCTATAATCTAAGTAAACTATATCTATAACATTACTCTAACTAGTCACCCTGGCCAAAAAGAAAAGGAGGTCAGGAAAACCTCTCCGTAGGTAGTGGGCTAACTTCTCACTAAGGGTCTTCAAGCAAAGGCTGGATGACCATTTGTCATGTATGTTGCTAGTGTTGATTCATACCTTTATTACTATGTGTGAACGTGTAGTTTTCAGTTTTTTCCCAATATAAAATTAACCACAGTTTTGTTAATAAACTATTTTGATGATGTATGTACACTTATCTCATTGATTTAACTTTGCATGTGTATAAATATACAAAAAGAAGAAAACTTTTAAAAATTCATGTAGATTCTACTAATACACTTCCTGGCCATTCTAATAGCTGGCTCTACCAACAGGTGATCTACGTTCAGCAAATTAAACCCCAACGGAACGCAACCTTGTCTACAAAACCAGTTAAACATACTAAGGGACCTGTCATTTCCTTGGTGTAGGAAACGCCTATCTTATCTGCAATTTCTGGTCTTAGAGAGCTGCCTAGAGCGTTGACAGGTTAAGTGACTTGCTCTGGGTCCCATAACCACTGCGTGGTAGGGATGGGACTTGAACTCAGGTCTTCCTGGCTTTGAGGCTGGTACTATGCCACACACTCTTATGATTTAAACACAGACACATGCTTAGTGTTGGTGACAGTCATGACACAGAGAATGGTATAGATGAAATTTTTCATACAACTGTACGGTTATCAAAAATATTCCAAAAGGAAAACAGAAAACTTTGAGCCCTTTAAAACTATAAAAAGCTATGCAATTCATTTCTTTGAATCTTAGAATTTCCCAGTCCAACTCATACCTGACTGAGAATCCTCAGTCACAAACAAGTGGCTATCCACCATTTGCTGAAAGACTTTTATGAGGGCAGTTCCACCACTCCCTCCCTCTTTGTCACTTTCTGGGTAGCTGTAACTGTCAGGAAGCTTTCCTTCTATCATGCCAACATTTCCACTCACTGGTCCTACTTCTGTTCTCTCAGGGCCAAAAAGAACAAAGTATAATCCCTTTCACATGGAAACTCTTCGAGTACTTGAAAAAAGCTATCACTGTCTTCCTGAATCTTCTCTTTCTCCAGGCTACCTTCAGTTTCTTCATCCGATCCTCCTATGACGTGATCTCTCCTGACTGCCCTCCTCTGGATACTCGAAGAGTTCTGTGTACCAGTCCCAGGGCATCTTTCTTCCTTTCTGCCCACTCTAAATATAACTGTCAATTTGAAGAGTCACCAAAAAAAGTACTTTTAAGGGAAGGCACAAGTTAGCATCTTTCATTTGAATCTACTCAAGGATAATTACTCTCATAAAACACTTAGCCTCACTTAATGTTTTTCTAGAGCTTTATATCATATTTGGTTTTCCAGTAGAAACCTGACCACAAAGGAGTAACTATTTTGAATTCACCACTTGATTTAGATTACACAGACAGTTCAATAAAGTTTCTACTGTGATTTAAAGAGATAATGTTTTTCACCTGCTAGATTTGCAAGCTCCTCGAAGGCAGAAAAAAATGCACCTTTTGTCCTCCAAAGAGTCTAGCAAAGTGCTTTGCACGTACTTTAGGCATTCGGCAATTAAATGTTTGTAACATAAATGAGTGATTATAGCCTTTGGAAGGTTGGTCATAGGGCCCTTTCCAGCTCTGTGATTCTGTTAACTTGTACCAAAGTGTTCTAGTACTATACAGGGTGGCCCCCGAAGTGTCAGTGCAGTTGTATGCTATTAAAGCTTCAACATGTTCTTAGACTTCTGGGACACCCTGTATGTAATACATTTGCATCTTCACTCCCCTTTATACAGCACCCTTCCTCTAAAGAACTAAAAGTTACATAACCTTTAAACATGTAACCATTTTCATCACCAAAACTAAAAAGGAAGAAAATGAAGTTCTTGTATATGTTATGGCTCAAGTATGGAATTAGCTAATGGTAATGTTAGCTACCATCTCTAAAAACCTAACACATGAGAAGAAACTACGTCCTTCTTAAACACAGAGTATGGGGCTAGTTAAAGTCAACTTCCACTACCACTGGCATAGAACCAAAACAGTTCTACACATAATAGAAAATGGAAGAGTTAAGAATAAAAACATAAGCAAAAAGGTAGGAGAGTGTATGGTGTGATGTGCTTTCAATTACTCTAAGGTTAAGCATATGCAAAAAAAAATCAGTTCAACACATCTATTAAAGTGTCTCTGTACAAGGTACTGTGCTGTACACTAGAGATGTAAAAGATCATTTAATTTCATAGGATTTCAGAGTTATAAAGGAACTCCACGATCACCTAATCTAACCCATACCCCAAAATCAATCCCTACTCTAACATGTCCAAGTGACAATATTACCAGTAGGCCGGCAATTTGGGGACTAAATAAAAAAAAAACACAAAATGGCCCTTAGTCCTGTGAGGCTTCCTTCTTCTTCAGCAGTAATATTTAGCTTGGCTCCTCAATGTGAAATCCTTGTCCAATGACCAAGGAATTAGCATACTACTGAAGGAACTGAAACATATCAAAAGGGACAACATAAATGAAACCAGAAGATATAAATAGGTTGCACCTATAGAAGAAAAGGTCATAGGCTCTCAGAGATACAAATAGTTGATAGGAATTCATATTATCAAGTACCCAAAAGCAACAACAAACATTTCACATGACCCATGGTCATCTTATCTTATACTGCTCATAGTAAGTATAAGCAAAAAGACTACCACGGAGATGGTCCTAGTTTTTATACTAATCTTTGTTACAGAGGATGAAGAAGTGGAAAAATTCTCTGAAGAACCCAGTAAGAACCTCCAAATTATTAGCTAACATATACTTTGATACTCAGTGACTTCAGGGCAAAGGAGGGCAACAGGGGACTATCATGAAAAATATGGGTCAGGTTTAAGCAATGAAAGAAACAAAAGGCTTGTAGACAACATAGGAAACTCAGATCTACACATCATGAATCCTTCTTGAAGAAAGTCAGGAGGCACTGGACATTTTAACAATGAATAAAATCCCTCCAAAAACAAACTGATAACATCTTGACAGGAAACTACTGGTTACCAACATGAGTTCTTTCAAAATCGGCTATGAGCTGTCAAGATCAAGATGAAAGAAGAAAAAAATAAGAAAAAGTACTGCCCAATTTAAATAGTCACAATTTGGACTAAAGGTAAGAGCTATTGATATTGCAAAATGGGAAATGGATAAAGGAGCCAATTGGACTAGAACCATTTCTTAACAAAGCTTAACCAGTAAAGAGTAAAAACAAAGCAAAGGAACGAACAGCCACAGAGAGAACAAGAGAAACCTAGAAATTGCCGCAGGGCCAGCAAACACTTGATTTTTGCTATATATCCCAATATGGCATATAGGTGGCACAGTAGCTAGAGTGGTGGGTCTGGAGTCAGGAAGACCAGTCAAATCTGGCCTCAGATATTTACTAGCTGTATGACCCTGGGCAAGTCACTTCACCCTGTTTGCCTCAGTTTTCTCATCTGTAAAACGAACTGGAGAAGGAAATGGCAAACCACTCCAGAATCTTTGCTAAGAAAACCTCAATAGAGCACCAGCCCTGGAGTCAGGAGGACCTGAGTTCAAATTTGGCCTCAGACACGACACACTCACTAGACCTGCCTTCTGCCCTGCAAAAAAAAAAAGAAAACTTCAAATAGGGTCACAAAGAGTCCAATACGACTGAAATCACTGAGAAACAACTGATACGGCAGTATCACTAGCTTAAAATATAAATTTATTCAAATTCCTATGTAGGAGGCTAGGGAAACATTTTCAACAGTATTGCCTTATAAAACAATGCCAAGTGGATGACAGAGATATTGGCATAAAGCCAGATCAAGAGCATTCAAAGACCAAATGTGGAGGACAACAAATGAAAATGGGGAAAGATCTGTCTAGCTAACTAGTTTCTCCATCAATGACACCGGCCCCATCATAACTGGATTCCAACATCATGGACTCCAACGTGCTACAGTGTTCTGACTGGAACTATGACTTCAATGGTATAGCAAACTTCTATATTAATGCAAATTTGCATCAAAGTTTGCCTGAGGCATTGAGAAGTTAAATAACTTTTTCAGGGCCTCACAGCCATTGTGTCAAGCCTTGAACCCAGTTCTTTTTTTTTTTAAATTAAGATTTTTTTAGTTTACAACACTCAGTTCTGCGTGTTTTTAGTTCCAGATTTTCTTCTCCTCCCTCCCCCCCTCCCCTGCAAGACAGCATGGAATCCAATATATCTTCTACATATACCTTCACATTAAACTTATTTACACAATAGTCAAGTTGTAAAGAAGAATTATGACCAATGGAAGGAATCATGAGAAAGAAGAAACAAAGCCAAAAAACAAAAAAAAAAAAGGGGGGGGGAAAAAGAGCGAATAGTTTGCCTTAGTCTGCATTCAGACTCCACAGTTCTTTCTCTGGACGGGATAGCTTTTTCCATCATGAGTCCTTTGGAGCTGTCTTTGAACCTTGTATTGCTGAGAAGAGCCAAGTCTATCAAAGTTAGTCGTCACAGAATCAATGTCTGTGGTTGTGTACAATTTCTCCTGGTTCTGTTCCTCTCACTCAGCATCATACCACGTAGGTCTTTCCAGGTTATTATGAAATCCATATCTTCCCCATTTCTTATAGCACAGTAGTATTCCATTACATTCATATACCACAACTTGTTCAGCCATTCCCCAATTGATGGACATCCCCTTGACTTCCAATTCTTTGCCACCCCAAAAAGAGCTGCTATAAATATTTTTGTACATACCAGTTCCTTTCCCACTTGTGTGATCTCTTTGGGATACAGCCCTAGAAGCAGTATTGTTGGGTCAAAGGGTACGTACAATTTTATAGCCCTTTGGGCATAGTTCCAAATTGCTCTCCAGAATGGCTGGATCCATTCACAACTCCACCAACAATGTGACAGTGTTCCAATTTTCCCACATCCTCTCCAGCATTTATCATTTTTCTGTTTTGTCATGTTAGCCAATCTGACAGGAGAGATGTGGTACCTAAGACTTGTTTTGATTTGCATTTCTCTAATCAATAGTGATTTAGAGCATTTTTTCATATGCCTATAGATATCTTTAATTTCTTCCTCTGAAAACTACCTGTTCATCTCCTTTGACCATTTCTCAATTGGGGAATGACTTATATTCCCATAAATTTGACTCAGTTCCCTGTATATTTTAGAGATGAGGCCTTTATCAGAGATACTGGTTGTAAAGATTTTCTCCCAATTTTCTGCTTCCCTCCTAATCTTTGTTGCATTCACTTTTTTTATACAAAAACTTTTCAGTTTAACATAATTAAAATTATCCATTTTGCATTTTGCAATGCTCTCTATCTCTTGTCATATCATGAATTCTTTCCTTTCCCATAAATCTGATAGGTAAACTATTCCTTGCTCTCCCAAATTGCTTATTCCTAAATCATGAACCCATTTTGACTTTACTTTGGTATATGGTGTAAGATACTGGTTTATGCCCAGTTTCTGCCCTACCATTTTCCAATTTTCCCAGCAGTTTTTGTGAAATAGTGAATTCTTAGCCCAAAAGCTGGATTCTTTGGGTTTTATCAGAGAGTAGATTGCTATAGTTGTTGACTACTGTGTTTGAACCCACTTCCTAATTATGAGCATAGCACTTCATCTACCATGCTACATGCTTCTCAAGGCACTACAAGAAATATAAGTGGTACTAAAGAAAAGAAAGAGTAAAAATATCTGAACTGTACCTAATATACACAGAAAAAAATCTGTGCTAGAAAGCAGCAGTTTGGAGGGTGTTGAAAATTGATTCTCAAGTTATCTGAAAGACTGGGAAGAGACTGAGTGATCTGAAAATATCACAGACATTATTACTTCCAAAAAAGTCAATCGATGGGCTATCTGTGGTTACCAACCCAAACGTCTACTGAGGTATGAGAGCTCAGAATAATTTAGTTTTATATAGAGGACATTATTGAAGAAAATATGAGAAAGGAACAGGAAGAATTTCACATACAATACCCTGCCTCCAGTAAACCATATTTTTGTAGTCATAGAACTGACTGAAAGATATAGAGCAGGCCTGCACAACTGCCAAAGGATTTCAGGTGGCCCATGAAAAATGTAGAGGAAAACATCCTCATGTTTTTCATGGGCCACCCGAAATTCTTTGGCGTGCCCTCAAGCTGCTTATATCCATGGGCCACAGGTTGTGCAGGACTGATATAGACAATACAAGATCTACCCTAATTATTTAATTTTTTTAAAAAGCATTTGATTCGGTAGATTAAAATGCAATCTTAACCACTCTTCATTAACAAAGTGTTTCATTTGTATGGTAAGATAATTAAAGTTTACTTGCTAGATTCGACAGAGACAACTGATGATTTCTGATTATAAAGTCCAGTATAAAACAATTAGAAATATGCCCAAAGGATATCGAGCATAAAATCCAAATGGCAGAGGTAATTCGTTTGCAGGTAATATTGTGCCAGCTGTAACAAGCCCCAGAATACTTCAGAGCCTCCCAAAGAAGATTTATAATCACTCAAAACAATTTGACCTAGCTGTAGAGGAAAAATTAAGAGTTCCTGTTGTCCAAACTATGATATGTAGCTGAATAGGCAATCTTTAATGCTAGTCTTTCATTCATATATCTTGGACAGACATCATGGATGGACAATTAAGTGGGCCCAAACATGGAGAGGAAGAGAGAAAGTGGGCTGGATTCCAATTGGGAAACTGAACAATAACCCCAAGATTCTCCTTTAAACAAACACTCATCTTTAAACACCAATATTCCTGTGGAAATGCCATAGGTCTGCCAATAATAGGACAGCACAATCTCTAAAAAATCAAATTGTGGGTCACCCAAAGGGCAATAGAGTGGCGCATGGTGAGAGTAATTAAATTGCAACATATTACCAACAATGAATTCCATGCAAAAAGTGTCATAAAAGATATCAAAAGACACGATGACAAGAACAAGAGATAGGCTGGACATGTGATGAGAGTGAGGGATAATCAATCAACTGCATATATGTTCCATTGGTAACTGAATAATGTGAAAAGACTTAAAGGACAATCCCTAGCATGTTTCAAGGATCCCTTGTAGGGGATTTAGAAGAAGAAGATATGGACAGGAGCTATACAAAATGAAAAGGCATGGATAGGTTATAATCCATACCTTTGAAGGCATCCCTATTCCACACTTCTGAAATCACACACTAGCTGTGTGACTAGCCTCAGCTTCCTCATCTGTATCTTTGCCAAGAAAACCTCAAATGGGGTCACCAAGAGTCAGAAGTGACTGAACAATGGTGACAATGACACCGAAAACAGATTGATATATCTTCAATATCTTGGAAGGCCAAGGCCAAGTAAAGGGAAAGACACATGTAAGGAAATCAGCTTGTTTTTAGAGGCAATGGTATAGAAGTTCAATTTGTGATCCTCTTGTTCCCACACACACATAAAAATGAGGGACACAAGAAAAACCAGGACATGTCTTAGCATGGGAATGGATTGTAGGAGGACATCAGGACCTCAGGGTGGCAGTAGACAAATGGCCAGAAACCGGCATACTGGGACAGCTAGACTTACCAGGGTTGTTTATCCCTGAGTTCAGTATTATTTAATTTATTACCCTGGGGCAAGTTTTAAGTGTATTAGGGAAGAAACATCTTTCAGTATTTCTTAAAGGCAAGTACTTATTTTGCGAATCACAAATATGCTGCCAAATTTACAAATTATTTATATAAACCTGTCAAAACATTTCAAATATAATTGTTACTTTTTATGATGCCTTTGTATACAGATATGCATATCTGAAGCACTCAAATGCTTCATGTATTGTTCTCTTCCTCTAGCGGACAGCATTATATAAAGCAAGACAATCGAGGTTCAAGTGCAGCACCTAGTAAGTGCTGAATATATAGAGGAAGAAAAAGCTTGGATGAGCTAATGGAGAAATCTAAATACCTAAGTACAGTGACTTCAAAAAAGCTAACAGAATAGTATAGATCCCTGGTAAAAACTTAGGAAGGACAATGCACTCACAGCTACTGAAAACAACAATGCTGAGATGAGCAGATAAAGTGTAAGTTGTTCCATATCAGGAAATACCTTGTCAGGATCAATGGAGCAAATAAAAGATCACTCAAGAATGAGAGAAGAGAAGCAAATTTTCACCATCATTGTATGTCAATATTAATCATACATCCTTTTTTATACTATTTTTACTGGAGAAGCGAGAGAAATGGTTTTTAAAAAATCAAGAAAACACCCCAAATACCTGAGGTCTCATTCGTGGGTTCCATCGGACATAGTAGTTTACCCACAATTCCAAATGATTCAGACTAGCAACAGGATATAAAACATGGTTTTCATAATTCACATAGAAGGGATTCGAAAACTCGTCCAGTTGGCTGTTGATATAAGACCATAAAGAGATAGTTTTTGTATGCACACCCTAGAAAGATAAATGGAAAAACAAATCAATTCCTCTTCAACGTTTTCATGATATGCACAATTATTACTAGTTTTATTGAATCAGATTAGAATGACAAATTAACATCTCTAATAATCATATAAATATTAAAAAACATGCTAACAAGGGCATACAAAGACGAAAAAAGAAAATCCCCTGCCTTCAAAGAACTTACATTCTAATGGAGGGCAGGGAGAGAGGAAGAATACAAGATGTAAACACTAAGGAAGTAATTTAAGGAGGGAGAGTATGAAAAGAATGCACACTTCAGTCAAGGCAAGGCCAGGCTGTGTAAGGGCACAAAGATAGAATATCCACTATAGGGAACAGCCAATAGGCCCATCTGCCTATATTGTAGGGCACACAGGGGGTAATTATATCAAGTAATATGTATCAAGCATGTAAACGGAGATGAGAGCCAGATTTTAGAGAGATTTAAATGGGAAGCTGAAGAATTTGTATGCTATCTCAGAGGCAAAAGACAGCCAATGACAATTTTTAACTAGTGGAATGACCAAGAATCCCAGCCAAGTTAGCCCTGGGAGGGACTTCAGTGGCCACTTAGTCCAACCTATACTCAAATGAATTCCCACTATCACATACTTGACAAGTGATCATTCAGATTCTGCTTGAAGACCTTCAATGGGGATGGGGAACCCAATACCTCCCAAGGTAGCCCATATTACTTTTGACAAAATCATATTATTAGGAATTTTTTCCATAATAGCAAGTCTCAGTCTTCCTTTTTGCCATTTCCACCCAATGCTCTTGGTTCTGTTCTCTGGAACCAAGTGAACAACTCTTGAATGTAAGTATCACATTCCCTGTGAGTCTCTTCTCCAGGCTAAACATTCCCACTTTTTTTCAACCAATTCTGATGTGTCTCAAGGGCATTCACCATCCTGGATATTCTTCTCTGAACATTCTCCACCTAATCAATATCCTTCCTCAGCTGTGGTGCTCAAAACCAAGAATGACGCTGACACTCTGAGGCAAAGAAGAGAGAGGCTCTAGCAGCTATACTTGTCTTCCAGGAGCCCAAGATCACACTAACTTTTATGGCTGCCACAACACACTGCTGACTCACGTTGACACTGCAGTCCGCTAAAACTCTCAGTACTAACCATGTCATGCCCATAAGCTGATTTTTTTTTTTGAACCTGTGACTGGGAGGAATAAGGAGAAGGAAAAGGAGGATGACTATGAAATTGTAAGTCTGAGTGACTGGAAAGATAGAAGTGTCCGTCCTCAACTGAAATAGGGAAGAGATAGGTAGAGGGGTAGCTTTTAGGGGGAAGATAACAAATTCCATTTTGTACATGTTAAATTTGAGAAACATCTGCAGACCTATGTCTTAGAAATGTTAGTTTGGTGGTTGTGTGGAGGATGGGTTGGAAAAGAGAGATTTTAAGCAAGGGGAACAACAAGGAGGCGATTGTAATAGCCTCAGTGAGAGACGATTCGGGCCTGTAACAGGGTTGTGGTCAGTTGGAAGGAGATAAGGGGCCAGATGCAAGAGATGTTGTGGAGATAGGATTGCTAAGATTGGCAACTGATTGGAAGTGGGAAGGAGGTTAAGGGAGAGAGAAGAGCATTTGGCATTTGCAAAATACCTGTCTTTACATGGCTCAAAGGTGGGGACGAAATCAAAGTCCAAGAGACCTGTCCTGACCTCACAGAAGCTTAGAGGCCGTTAGGCACCAATGTCAGGACATATGATTTGAAGCTGGAAGGGATTTAGAGAAGGTTGGAAACCTATCATATTTGACTCTTCCCTCTGCCTCACCTACTATAGCCCATCAGTTGCCAAGTCCCATCTTTTCTACCTCCATAATGTCTCTGACATCCATTCTCTTCTCTCTACTCACATGGCCACTATTCTACATGAAGTCTTCACCTTCACTCGCCTAGCCTTTGTGGATAGCATGTTAGGCTTGGAGTCAGCAAGACCAACCTGGCCTCAGACATAACTAGCTGTGTGACCCTGGGAAAGCCACTTCACCCTGTCTGCCTGTTTCCTAATCTGTAAAATGAGCTGAAGGAAATGGCAAACCACTCTACTATCTTTGCCAAGAAAACCCCAAAGGGGGCCATGAAGAGTCAGACACAACTGAAACAACTAAACAACAGCAGGTTTCTTTGTGTCCATTATACAGCTGTCAAAATAATCTTCCCTTAAGGCACAGGTGCAACCACACCTCTCTCCTACTCAACAACTTTCAGGGATTCATAAAGGCCTCAGAATACTGTTTCAAACCTTCTACAATCTGGCTCTCATTTAATTTCCCAGCTTTATTTAACACAAACCTCCCTCACTTCATGTTTCAGCCAAAGAGCTAACCCCCTGAACTCAGCAGGCTAGGCCCTTTGCCTGGAGCACATTCCCTCCTCACTCCTACCCTTCAGATTCCTTGTCTTCTTTCAAGGCTGAGTTTAGTACAAACTCCTTTGGTTAGCCTTCCTCGATTCTGTCCTTTCCTCAAATATCCCCAGTCTGTTCTCTTCTGTCCCTATCACTTCCACAAGTGCATTATACTTGGGTAGAGGAGAAGTAGGCAGTACAGAGGAGCTGACAAAGTGGGGTACTGCTAGCAGGAAATCGGGGATTTCTGAAGCCTGCCTTTGATACTCCCTAAACTGTGTGACCCTAGGGAAGTCATTTAACTGCTCTGGGCCTCAGTTTCCATGACTATAAAATAAAAGTGCCGAACTCCATGACTTCTAAGGCCCTTTCCAGCTCCAAAGCCATGATTTTAAATTTCTGGCTTGGTGTCCTGAGTGCCCAGTATACCATAAGCATTTAACAAATGTTTACTCAATTCACTTGCAGGGATATTAGAGCTCATCAGGTTCATTTTATAGATGAGGTAATAAAGGCCAGAGAAGTCAAGTGACTTGTTCATGATCACATGTACCTAAGGAGGAAGGCAGGGATTCGAACTCAGGTCCTCTGACTCTAGACCTACGAGTTTCGTGCTCTACTCAACAAATATTTTTACAGCCAAAAAATAATACAAGAGTTAGGACTGTGAATAAATACATTTTCAGTGTCTTTGCTCTTAGGTGAAATGGCAGAGTGAAGGGAGGTTTCCATTATGGGAAGGCAGAGTTTATATAATCAAAAAAGCATAGGCATTTGTGGGGAAGGGGAAATCCTTATCTAAGGACTGCAAAAGCTTTCACTAGAGAGGTCAAACACAATTTAATTCAACAAATCTTTATGCAATCCACACTGTGTGCAAGGCACTGCGTTATATGCTATACAATAAATGATCCCTCTTTTACTACAGTTATGTTATTTGGAAATACTATAAATATTTGCACTATACAGAAGGAAAACATCACAACTGGTTAACACGGTCTCACTAACATTTTATTTCTTTTAAAAAACAACCAGAAAATAATGTGTAGACTTAGTATGCCGGTTTTAAATGACGCACAAGACAAATGACTATTAAAATGGAAAAGAAGGAAAAAAACCAAATATTATTCAAAAGTAAAAATAAAAAGTCAAACAATTTCAGTGAATTTATCTAGGGTCAACTGGCTTGCCGTCTGAGAGACGCATACACAAAACCAGCTCATTCTGAACTTCTCATTTTTGGGGGCATTCAATTAGAAATTATATTTAATAAAAACCCAGCAAACATAAAACCATTAATTTCATATTTCAGACTTCCTCTGGCTTTATTTTTAGATTCCTAATTCCCTTTTCACAGTGTGAACATCTATTTCTAGTACAATGATGTCATAAATTACACTTTGAAGGAGCTTTACAACACTTTGTCAGTTTACAAAACCAGTTTGGTAACGATGAAAGCAATAAGCAAATATTCAGCTCCACCTAGTGGGACCTAAGAGTATTTGAGAGAACTTACAGAGCTGTCAGAGTTACCCACTACAAGTGTTATAGTATCTCACATAAAAAGGTTTAGTTCTCAAAGCACCAAAGAATTGGTACTGGCAGCTTGACCTGTGGCTGTTCCATAGCATTAAACAAAACTCCAGATGTGTCCAAAGGAAAAACTGCAAACAGCCCACTATAAGTATCAAAGACAATTACAGCTAGTTATTGTTAAAAAAAAATGAAAATGTCTATGTCAGGGGTGGGAAACCTGTAGCCTTGAGGTCACATGTGGCCCTCTAGGTCCTCAAGTGTGGCCCTTGGACTGAATTTTACTGAGGGGATTTGTTCTGTGAAGTTTAGATTTAAAGGGTCATACGTGAGGACATAGAGGACCACATGTAGCCTCAAGGTGCAGGTTCCCCAACCCTGGTTTAGGTCCTAACGAAATCATTACTTTTCAGCTTAGTAGTTTTAGTGATGTGAAAACACTCTCACCACATCTCCTTTAAAGATCAATAAAATTCTCAGCACAAATATTTGCAGAATGACAGAACCTCATAAGCCACTTAAGTCTAACAATACCTTAACACATATCCATCATATAGCACACCCAGCTACTGGAGCAGAAGACCCACATTCAAATTGTGCCTCTGACACTATTTGTATGACCTTAGGCAGTCAATGAACTTCCCTGTGCCTCAATTTCTTCGTGTATAAAAAGACAAAGTTGGACTAGATATGGCCCTTGAGGGCCCAGCTCTAGACCTGGGATCCTATGATCACATAAGGAATCATGTAACTCATTTGAAACTCTCTAGCAAGGAAGATTCTTCTCCTTCTGGAAGCAGCCCACTCCACTTCTGGATGTTTGAAGAGTTAAGTTTTTCTTTCCAGCCTAAATCTGGCCCTCACCATATTGCTTCTTTGCTCAGAAACCTTTGGGGCCAAAGCCACTCCTTCCGACGGTCAAAGGACATGAACAGTTCCCTAGAGTAGAGGTGTCAAACTGGCAGAGAAGGCCCAAACCATATTAAAACATAATTGGGGAATGCTTAACTAAAGAAGGAAAAATACAGTACAACAGAGAGAATGTTAATTTGTGTTTTTTAAAGTCAATTTGCAGCCATAGGGATCCATTTTTATTTGCATTTCTTTAGACCAGTGGTGTCAAACTCAAACTATTAACAATCATGTGAAATACTGTTCCAAATACTGCTCTAATGAGAGAAATGCACATCCAAACAACTCTAACGGTTTCTCTTCACAAATCTGATAAAAGATAGGAAAAGTCAGTGTTGGAAGGTTTGTACAAAAACACAACACACTGTTGGTGGAAACGTGAATTGGTCCAACTAGTCTAGAAAGCAATCTGGAAGGATGCCAAGAAGGTGAGTAAAATGTATCCTTTGACCCAGAGATCCCACTGTCAGGTGTACATCACCAACTAAATCGAAGATAGAAAGAAGTATCCCATATTACACCAAAATAATGATAGCAACACTCGTCGTAACAGCAAAACATTGGGAGGGAAATTAGATGCTCATTAATTGGGGAATGGCTAAACAAACTGTGATAGATGAATGTGATAGAATATTACCGAACCACAAGAAATAACAAATATGAAGAACACAGTGGGGCATGAAAAGACTTCTGTAGATGGGTACAAGTAAACTAAACCAAAAAAGTACCATTCGCAAGGATTATAACAACGTAGATTGAAAGAACAATAACAAACCCCCAAATGCTGCACAATTAAAATAACCAACTTTGGCAGTGAAGAAGACGTGAACACGAGCCTCCTTCCCTTCTTTCCAGAATTGAAACACAGCATATATTTCACACTTGATTAAAGCATTAATCAGTTTTAATGAACAGCTTGTTTTTAAACTGTTTGTTATTTGGGGGTGGGGGCTATATTGAGAAACTGAAGTGATGAAAAAATAACCCCCAAATAATTCATAAAATCTTTTTTAAAACCTACCACTGATGCCTTTCTACTGTCCAGTGGATGAAAATACAAACTTCTTACCAGGCAGTTAAGACGCTCAACAATGCGGTTCTAATTTCATTTCCTGCATCACACACTACCCTTTATCCATTCTATGTTTCAGTCAACCTTGCCATGAGCCGTCCCTCATTCATACCCTTCCTCGTCTTCTTTCATGGTTCAGTTCAGGCATCACCCCCTCTGTGAAGTCATTCCTATCTCCCCTGACTTAATGCTTTCTCCTTCAAATTCTGTTATACTCACACTTAGAGATTCTATGCTAGAAGAATCTAAGCTCCTTGAGGGTAGGGATGATTTCATTTTTGTCTTTAATAACAATAATTATAGCTAGCATTTTTATAGTGCTATAGGGTTTGCAAAGCACATTATGAATATTTTATCCTCACAACCCTGGAAGGTAGGTGCTATTATAAGCCCCATTTTACAGAAGAGGAAACTAGGGCAGAGTGGGTTAAGTGACTTGCCAAGGTCACACAGCTAGGAAGTATCTGAGGCTGGATTTGAACTCAGGTCTTCCTAACTTTGGGTCCAGCACTTTATCCATTTTGTCACCTAGCTGCCTTTGTAGCTGATGGAGAGAATACCTAAATGGATGAGGTCACAGATTCATAGAAGCATCAGGGGCTCAAGCTGGCTAACCCCCCTGGGCTCTGCTCCCGACTTTGCAGACTGTCACCATGCCTCAGCTGCTGATTCACCCTGGATCTTTTCTCTTCTAACCCTGGAATATATTGGCCAGGCCAGTACTCTTCTCCCACTGGTGAATTCCTCTGAGGGCCTCCATTTTGGGCAGGGGTCTAGGCCAGCTTACTTTTTTTCCTCTCCTGTCTCAGCCTCTGACTTTACAGACTTTTGACACTCCAACTGTCTCACTGCTCTTCAGTTCCCTACTGTGTTATCTTTCCCCATTAGAATGTAAGCTCCTTGGGGGCAGAGTCAAGATGGCAGCTGGAAAGCAGGGACTTGCCTAGGGCTCTCCCCCAGGACCCTCCAAACACCGATAAAAAATGGCTCTGAACAAATTCTAGAACTGCAGAACCCATGGAATAGCAGAGGGAATCAGGGCTCCATAGCCCAGGACAGCCTAGATGGTCCCTGGGTAGGGTCTATCGCACGGAACTGGGAGCAGAGCCCAGTGTGGGCTGTGCCCAGACCAACCAGACCAGGAGTCGGGCAGAACAGGCCCTAGCGCCCTGAATCAGTGAGCTGTGGCAGTTACCAGACTTCTCAACCCACAAACACCAAAGACAACAGAGAAGGTTAGTGGGAAAAGCTGCAGGGGACAGAGTGAAAGGAGTTGGTGGTTCAGCCACCACCCCGGGGGCAGCAGAGGTGGTGCAGCTACAGAACTACAGCTGCAGTTGCTTCCAGCCCCAGGCCCACCTGGTGGGAGGAATTAAGTGGCAGATCCCAGCAGCACTGCAAAGCCTGCTTAGATCTGAGTCTGGCCAGGGTTGGTGGTTCTTGGGGGAGGAGTATCACTGGTGTGGCAGAGCTTGCTGTGCAGAAATAGCTCTGAAAACAACAGCGCAGCCCCTCAAGCTTGGGACAAAGTACTCTCTACTCCACAAGCAGTTGTACCCCGACGAAAAACTCAGGGGTCAAGTAGTTGGCTGGGAACATGGCCAGGAAGTGAAAATGGACTCAGATTCAGACTCAGACTTTGGAATCTTTCTTTGCTGACAAAGACGACCAAAACATACAGTCAGAAGAAGTAAACAAAGTCGAAGAGCCTACATCAAAAGCCTCAAAGAAAAACATGAACTGGTCTCAGGCCATGGAAGAGCTCAAAAAGGATTTGGAAAAGCAAGTTAGAGAAGTAGAGGAAAAATTGGGAAGAGAAATGAGAAGGATGTGAGAAAACCATGAAAAACAAGTCAATGACTTGCTAAAGGAGACCCAAAAAATACTGAAGAAAATAATACCTTAAAAAATAGACTAAGTCAAATGGCAAAAGAGCTCCAAAAATCCAATGAGGAGAAGAATTCCTTGAAAGGCAGAATTAGCCAAATGCAAAAGGAGGTCCAAAAGATCACTGAAGAAAATACTACCTTAAAAATTAGATTGGAGCAAGTGGAAGCTAGTGACTTTAGGAGAAATCAAGATACTATAAAACAGAACCAAAGGAATTAAAAAATGGAAGACAATGTGAAATATCTCATTGGAAAAACTACTGACCTGGAAAATAGATCCAGAAGAGAGAATTTAAAAATTATTGGACTACCTGAAAGCCATGATCAAAAAAAGAGCCTAGATGTCATCTTTCAAGACACTATCAAGGAGAACTGCCCTGATATTCTAGAGCCAGAGGGTAAAATAGAAATTGAAAGAATCCACTGATCGCCTCCTGAAAAAGATCCCAAAAAGAAAACTCCTAGGAATATTGTCGCCAAATTCCAGAGCTGCCGGATCAAGGAGAAAATCCTGCAAGCAGCCAGAAAGAAACAAAGTATTATGGAAACACAATCAGGATAACACAAGATCTAGCAGCTTTCTACATTAAGGGATCGAAGGGCCTGGAATATGATATTCTGGAGGTCGATGGAGCTAGGATTAAAACCAAGAATCACCTACCCAGAAAAACTGAGTATCATGCTCCAAGGCAAAATATAGATTTTCAACAAAATAGAGGACTTTCAAGCTTTCTCAGTGAAAAGACCAGAGCTGAATAGAAAATCTGACTTTCAAACACAAGAATCAAGAGAAGCATGAAAAGGTAAACAAGAAAGAGAAATCATAAGGGACTTGCTAAAGTTGAACTGTTTTGTTTACATTCCTACATGGAAAGATGGTGTGCATAATTCATGAAACCTCAGTATTAGGGTAGCTGAAGGGAATATACATATATATATATAGACAGAGGGCACAAGGTGAGTTGAATATGAAGGGATGATATCTAAAAAAATAAAATCAAATTAAGGGATGAGAGAGGAATATATTGACAGAGGGAAAAGGGAGAGATAGAATGGAGTAAATTATCTCACATAAAAGTGTCAAAAAAAAGCAGTTCTGTAGAAAGGGAAGAGAGGGGGAATGAGTGAACCTTGGTCTCATCAGATTTGACCTGAGGAGGGAATAACATACACACTCACACTCAATTGGGTATTTTACCCCACAGGAAAGAAGGAGGAAGGAAATAAAAAAGGAGGGGATGATAAAAGGGAGGGTAGATAGGGACAGGAGGTAATCAAAAACAAACACTTTTGAAAAGGGACAGGGTCAAGGGAGAAAATTGAATAAAGGGGGATAGGATAGGGAGGAGCAAAATATAGTTAGTTTTTCACAACATGAGTATTGTGGAAGGGCTTTACATAATGATACACATGTGGCCTATGTTGAATTGCTTGCCTTCTTAGGGAGGGTGGGTGGGGAGGGAAGAGGGGAGAGAATTTGGAACTCAAAGTTTTAAAAGCAGATGTTCAAAAAAAAAGTTTTTGGATGCAACTAGGAAATAAGATATACAGGCAATAGGTCATAAAAATCTATCTTGCCCTACAAGAAAGAAAGGGAAAAGTGGATGGGGGAGTGGGGTGACAGAAGGGAGGGCTGACTGGGGAAAGGGGCAATCAAAACATATGCCATCTTGGAGTGGGGGGAGGGCAGAAATGTGGAGAAAATTTGTAATTCAAACTCTTGTGAAAATCAATGCTGAAAACTAAAAATGTTTAATAAATAAATAATAATTTAAAAAAAAAAAGAACATAAGCTCCTTGAAGACAGGGACTGTCTTTCTTTTTGCTTATATTTGTATTCCCACCACTTAGAACAAATCCTCATTGCCCTGCCTTGCCATGACAGTATCCCTAATGCTCAGCAGGGTGTTTGCTGCATTGAATTCACCCTTTACTCCTAGTTCTGCCTTTGGGGGCCAAGCAAAACAAGTTTAATTTCCTCTCCCCTGTAACGGTCCTTCAGATACTTGAGAATAGCCAGCATATTCCTCTGGAGTCTTCTCAAGGTTAAATTCCCAACTGCTTCAACTCATCTTCCAATGTGATAATTTTGAAGCTATTCATTTTCATAACTGCTATCCTTTGGACACTTTCCAGTTTATCCAGGACCTTCCTAAAATACGCCATCCACTATATCAAATTATAACCCATCTGGGGTGAGGGGAGGGGAGATATGGGGAAAAAATCTGGAACTAAAAATTGTATGAAGTGAATGTTGAAAACTAAAAAACAAACAAATAAATTTTTAATAAAATAAAATATGGCATCCAAAATTGAACACAGTCCTCCAGATGTGTCCTGACTAGGTCAAAGGGCAGTGGGCACATTCACTTCTATCACTATATACGATCATTAAATTCCTTTACCAGTGCATAACTCCTCTACAACTCAGGAGATGATCTTTGAGAGACACTGTAACCAAAACGTTCATCACCAAGTCACCTTGTGATGAAGCTCTCTAAACATAGTTAGGTCCTGACCCTCAGACTGAGTCAATTAGTGGCCATTTCATCTCATTAGGACTTGCCACAGCTTGTGTTCTGCTCATGTGGCCTTTGAGAATCTGGGGTCACTTCCATGAAAGGCATCAGGTGATAAATTTAATGGAGGGAGATACCTAAATGTAAATTGGTTAGACCTTTCCCTATGAAGAAGATTGATCATAGACCTCCAGGCAAAACTTAGTGACACCCTGCCTGTCCCCTCCCACTCCCCCCGCCCCATTTCAAAGGGCAAATTCATGGGATATCAAAAAGGTAATCCCAAATCAAAATCAGTAGCAGGTCAAGTCATTCATAGGAGAGGGTAATTCAACTGAATAAAATGGAATTTGACATTGACCAAACAACCACTATGGGCAGTGCTGAGGACAGAAAGACAAAAATGAAAAACTACCTCTGCCTTCCAAGAACTCACATGCCAAAGGAATGTCCAAGAGGCCAAACCTGGACATGCTCAATTCGCACAAAGTCAGATCCCTACAGAAAGAAGAGCAATAGATGGACAGGACAAGGTTTCTTAGTGCCTGCACACTGCCAAGACAGGTATACTGGCTGCTGCTCTGTACCAGGCCTGCTTTTCCCCAGCATCTGCAGATAAAACTTCGTCACTTGTCCAGCACTCCAGGCGTGTACGAAGCTGTGGAACCATTCTGGAATCATTCTGATCAGAACTTTGATATGAAAGCATTAACTGTAGTAGGTCCATATATGTTACACAATCAAGAGAAACTCTCAGAGAGTGGCCAGGAGCCGATGGGATGCATGGCTAATTAGTTTGGCTCAAAGTTACGGTCTAAATGATTCTGGGAAGGTTCTGCCGCATAGCATGTCAACAGAAAGATGAAAGCCCCCTCAAGCTTCGATTATTTTCAGAACCAGAGAATCTCATAGTCGAAAGCAACTAGAAGATATCTACTTCAACAAAGACATGAAAAAGAAGTCCTCTCTGCAACATACCCAACGAGTAATCAAATACAGTCTTTGAAGCCCTCTGATGAGGGGGAAATAACCTGCTGCTTCCCAGAGGTGACCCATTTGATTTCAGGATAGTTCTAATTGTCAGGAAGTTGTTTGTTTGTTTTCTTCCTGACCTTAAACCTAAATCTGCCTCTTTTCGACTTCTACTCACTGCTCCTAGTTGTGTCCTCCGGGGCCAAAAAGAACAATTCTAATCCCTCTTTCATACAACAGCCCTCCAAATACTTAAAGACAGCTATCATGATTCCCCAGTCTTCTCTTCTCCAAGCTAAATATCCCCAAAGTCCCTTCAACCTATTCTCCAATGACACGCCCTTCACCATCCTGGTTACCCTCCTTTGGATGTTTTCCAGCTTCCTAAAACGTGGCATCTAGAACCAAATGCAACATACAACATGGCCTGACCAGGACCAGGTATAGTGAGAATACTATCTAACCGCTATCAGACCCAATGCCCCTCTCAATGAGGCCTGAGATCGCATTAGTTTTTTTGGCGGACACAAGACACTGGTGACCCACAGGGAACCTGCTTTTTAGAAAACTCCTTCCCCTTCCCCCACTGGGGAACAGTTTGTCTTTGGGTTTACAGAAGTTCATCTGTGAGCTCTCCCAATTCTTTCTGGGCTGACTTCTCTTGCAGAACTTTGCTCTATCAATGGTAAGCTACCTCTCCTTTCCCTGAACCTTCTGAAATCCTGTTCTCCTAAGATGTAGGCTGCATGTCAAACTTTATGTGTACTTGGGCTTTCCTTGCCCTTTCTGCTTTCCCCTCCTTTGCCCAAAGGAATAAAAGAGTTATTAATTAGACTATGGGGTATATGTGTGCGTGTGTTCGTGTGTGTGTGTGTGTGTGTGAGAGTGAATGAAGGGAGTTATGTGACTACAGACTACTGTACTGGAATGAGTCTTTTAACGTGGTCAGATATTATTGATCACTCTCTGACTAATCAAAGAAAATTATAATTAATTCATAATTTATATCGATAAAGGCTCCGCTCTCATCTTGCTTCTCTAGGAGGCATTGGGCTAGTGTCAATTCGTAGAAATACGAATATATAGAAATATATAGACGTAGAAAACAAATGAATATACCTTTATCTTTGAAATGCTTCCCATTTATTTGTACCTTATATGGTACTAGTACACTTCACCATACAAAATGCTGAAAAAGCTTTGCAAATCATTATTCTTCACATCACTTAAATGCTTTCTGGAGATGATAGGATTTAAGAGGAACCAATAAAGTAGCTATAACATTATACTACTAAAATGACAGCCATAACATCCCTTTTTTGTTTTCTATTAATGAGCTGGACCCTAAAGAATATCAAGGATATTTAAAGCTAATGATTAAATGATTCATTTGTCATTTCTGTGGAGTATGAAAGTTCGCTTTCTTTACAGAATATTTTGTCTTGAAATCTATAGGTTTCTATTGCACTGAAGTCACTTATTATTTTTTGTTCAGTCGTGTCCAACTCTCTGCGATCTCATTTTGGGGTTTTCTTGGCAGAGATGCTGTAGTGGTTTGCCATTTCTTTCTCCAGATCATTTTACAGATGAAGAAACTGAGGCATACAGGATGAAGTGACTTGCCCAGGGTCACACAGCTATTAAGCATCTGAGGCCACATTTGAATTCAGGAAGATAAGCCTTCCTGACCCAAGGCTGGACATTCTATCCACGGCAGCACCACCTAGCTACCCCTCAATGAAAATAGTCACTTAATTCAGGAGGATTGTTCTTTTAGCTTATGAAAATACCTATGCCATTTTTCTCTCCTTCCGCTATGTTGGGTCACTTCTCAGATTAGAAGATAACCAGAGAAGGGACAGAAGCTGAAATGCAATTCTACACAATATTTGACACCAGCTTCTGTCACAGGTTTGATGGCAGAGAAGGTTAAACTACTAGCTGAACTGAGGTTCTTAGATAATCCATTGATTTCATTTATGTGCCTTTCTGCGAAGTGCCATGGAAAATCCCTTTGAAACAGAAAATCTTAAAATCATACAAGAGACAGTTGTGGTCATCTGTTTCAACCCCTTGATTTACAGATGAAGAAACTGAGGCCCAGGGAAGGTAAAGTCACTTACCTAGGGTCAAACAGCTAGTTAATGGGAAACTCAGAATTGGGACCCAATTCTCTTGACTCCTAGTCTTGTATTCTCTCCACTAAGCCACTTGACTATAAAAACATCTGGATGAACATCATAAACGTAAAATAAAAGTAGGGCATATTTACCTCTTTTAACCGTTGCTGTTCACAGTTGCATAAAAAAGTCCCAAAGAGACAACTGTAAAGGTGATCCAAGATGGTAATCAAGAAGAGTTCGTTGAATTCAAAAGCTGAGGGAAACTTAAAAGATGGGGAAACATTTGGTTTAGATTTAAAGCACACGATCTAAAACACAACCATATAAAAATGCTCAGCCATAGTTTAGCATCTGACCAGAGGTGAACAGATCACGACCATTTGGTGAGAAAGGAAAAGCCCTTTATCCACTCAAGTCTGTTGGCTTCTGACGATTTTAACAAAGAATTGGAAAGTAGGTTAGGGCTTGCTGATGACCTTAAACAAAGAAAGGTGCAGAGCACAAAGAGATTTTGTTTAAACCTGCCAGGCTGTAGTGAAATGTCTTAGTCAGTGTTGCTGATAGTACAGACTGAGAAGTGTACTTGGCCAACCTGCTGCTGCTTGAAGTCATGGGATGGTGTAGGACTCTATGGCTTTGACACTGACATTGGGCTCCAACATTTATTTCTGCCCCACTATGGCTTTTTAGTATGGCTTTATGGGGGTCTGAGTAAATTCTTACCTACCCCCACTCTCCTGCAGCTGGGAGTTAGCAGGTGTTCTGTGTTTGAACAGGTTGGTAACTAGTATTTTTGTGTTAACTAGACACACAAAGATCATGGCAAGTAGAGGAAGGCTGCCTCTAATATTCCTCTCAAACGACCTCTCAAATGGAAGGCTCCTCAGAGGTCAGCTAGCCTGACCCATGTCTTAACAGGAATCCTCTCAACAGTATCTCAGACAAGTGGTCACCCAGCCTCTGCTTGAAGACCTCCAGGGATGATATTTTGTGACTCAGATTAATTCACAAAATACTATGCACGACAAATACCATCCAGCTGGGCTTTTGCTACAGCAGAAGTGGCAGGATCAGACTTCCCTACCTAAAGAAGTGGCAGTTGGAGAAACTTGTCCCTGATGTGATTTTTGGAGGCCATGTTGCCTTGCTCTGAAGGTTGAGTCCTGCTTTCTCCCCTTCTCATGGGCCAATAGCCTTTGCATCCTGGCTTGTACTGGCTTTTCTGCAGTACTACTGACTACTCAGGTACCTGTAATTAATTAGATGCTGCTTTGAAAACACCCTTTAGTGACATAAAGAAATAGTGGTTAAGTCAAAGCAATGGGAGTGGGAGTCCAAGCTCTGTTCCCCTCCAAAGGTGTTTGATGTTTATTTAAAAGCACCTGACATTCACTATCTTTTCAAGGATAAAACAAAACCCCAAGTCAGAAGTCTATGTTGCTTTTGTGTTAATTAGTGAAGTTCTCTCAGATTATGGTGGAGAAAAGTGTTTTCTCAAAGCTTCTCTATGCCCTTTATGAAAAAGGGAAGTTGTGTGCATCATTCCAAGTCAATGGGAAATTTCTGATGATTCACCCCATGATTTAGTTTAGTTCAGTTTTCCTGACTCTGTAGCAATGAACTGAAAAGCCAAGTAAGACCATGTGGCATAGAGGCTGGAGGGCTGGCCTAGGGTCAAGAAGAGCTGGCTTCAAGTCCTGCCTCTGATGGGTCCTGGCTGTGTGACCCTGGGGAGGTCACTGAACCTCTCAGGGCTCAAGACAACTTTCAAGATCCTAAGCTGCAGAGCAGGAGCTCTGAAATCACAGGACCAGAAAAACATACTTTCTTTTCATCATTAGTGTGCATCTTAAGTTGCATAACTCATTTGAGAGGTTATTTATTCAATAGCCAATTAAATATAAACATAAAAGTGAAGAAGCAGATGCTCCTATTACTCCACAGTGTGCCAAAAGTCTTAGTGCAGTTTTAAGCTTTAAGAGCTTAAAATGGTCTTAATTGAAACAAGCCTTAGTCGCTAAAAACTGTGCCAATCCTTGGGGCACCTCACATTTTCATATAGGGCCTCTGGATTTAAAAATCAGTTAACAATGATTTTTCAAAATTAATTATATTCTTATTGCAATTATTAAGGACAAATGAATGAGTGCCAAACCAAGACAGTCAATGTCCAATCCTTCATCTGTCACCGGCCCACCGTGGCTAGTCACTTACACCTTTCTTTCTAAGTTCCCTCTAACACTTGAGTTTGAAGTTAGCTGGACTTTCTTCATGCTGGTGTCCAGCACTAATGGAGATGTTCTTTACACTAATCTCGAGCTGCGGGTGCTGGCATGTTACAAACAAGAACATGGCCAGGAGATGTGGGGTCAGGTAGAAACAGAGACAGAGGGGTAAAGAAGGCGCCCTCAAGCTTCTCATCTGCCAAGTGCTTTTTTTTTTCTCCTCTGGTTGCTGTTATGCCTGCCTGTACCAGTTCTCTTCCTTCTCCTTACTCCTGCTGTTCTTCTGATGTGTCATTTATAGTCTGTAAGCTGGGAATTAAATAAATTGGTTTGTTTGAGGAGTACGTAAAGGAAGAGCAAAGTGGTTCTGAGGGAAGCATTTGTCTTATACACAAAGCACATGAAGTATGTGAAATGGATTTTGCTTCCCCTGAGGCGTATCTCTTTGCTTACTTCTGAGTTCTCGACCATATTACAGATTAGGTTGCCAGATAAGTGACCTCTGGATAAGCGAGTGTGTCCTGTAATTTTACTGCTTTTACTTTTTGTGGCAATAATTCCGTGGAGGGAATCCATGTATTCATACAAGCAGAGGCTTGGGTCAGGGCCATAAAGAGGTTTAGAAGACAACCTGTGGTGCCGAAGTGCTTGGGGGATGTCACTGGGAAATGCGTATGGGCCTTTTAATCTAGCAATATCACTACTGAGCATACACTCCAAAAAAGACAAGGACAGAAGGAAAAGACTCATATGTACAAAAATGTTTATAGAAGCACTTTTTGTGGCAGCAAAGAACTGAAAACAATGTGGTAGCCTACCAATTGGGGAATGGCTGATGAAACTGGCACGTGAATGTGATGGAATATTGTTGTGCTTCTAGAAACGAATATGAAGAATTCAGAGTCTTGGGAAGCCTTGTATGAACTGATGCAAAGTGAAGTTAGTAGAACCAGGAAAAACAGTTTATAAAAAATCACAATAACATGAAGGAAAGCAACTTAGAACAATGATCAAGTCATAAGCAATTATGAATGATGATAAAGCAGGTCCCCCACCTGTTGGCAGAAAAGGTACAGAGGATGACATACATTCTTAGACAGTACTGTGTTGAAATACAATCAGAAGTAAACAGGATCAAAAATCCCAATCTTTCCATCAATGAATACATAAAAGGTCACCTTAATTCTACTTGGGAACTTCACTGAAAATATAGCTAATCTTCAACCTCATTAATAAAAAGGTCTTAATCAAAAGACTACACACATTTGCATGACAGTCTCTTACCTGTTTAGTCATTTGCCAGACACAATCGATAAATTGAAGAAATATAGGAGATCTATCAGCATCTGCATGGTTGTCATCACCATGGCCTACTCTCTTTTAAAAAGAAAAAGAAAGAAAAGTAAAGCTATGCACACTAATATATCATGGAAGTAACTGAGAATGTAAGTTTTATGACTTTTTTCTTATTTGGGGACTTTTCCAGTCTCTCTACTATGTCCTTCCATGCTGATGTTTTGTCATTTTCTTTCACATAACTGAGGCTATTAAAAACATGTGTATATGATCAACAAACTTAATGATTTAAAAAATGTTTTTAAGTCTGGCCACCTGCACAGGACATACCTTGGAGGTCTTTTATCTACACGGACTATAAATCGGCAGTTGATTACATAAACACAAAATAACTATTTGAAAAATTTTTAAAAGCAGCACTGACAACCTAGGAGAGACTCCCAATCTCCTTATTTTTAACTAAAAGATAAAATGTCACCTTTGAGTTCATTCTGAAGCAAAGTCCAGTGCAGACTAACTGCAAAGAGCTAGTTGGTTCCTGGATATTTATTCAGGAGTTAGCTAAAATTGCGATGGGGACACAGAAGGAAGGTGTAAAAATATCCCATCAGGAACACCATGAATTTTGCATTTTACGTTATTTAATTATAGTAACCCACCGTTCCTAGTACAGAACAGGAAAGATATTGAAGATGATGACATCACCGTTACCTACTAACCAAATGATCTCAGCTTACCAATGCAAACCTATGCCCAAAGCTTGTCCACTCTTTTTCCACAAGGGCCTCAAATCCTTGAATGGTGCGGTAATAACTGTCCAACATAAGCATAGCCAGAGACGTGAGCTGTGCTGTCCGATCCCATCCGTCACTACAGTGTATCACCACAGAAGTTTTTCCAGATTCTATTTTATCAGCAATTCTTACTGCTCCAGCAAGAAGCATCTTCAGAAAAGAAAGCAGACATTTTTAACACCTTTTAATAAAAAAAGTTTCCTGTCCAGGTTCATAGGATGTTCTCTTCATTCCTCAAGCCATTTCCATCATCCCCTTCTCTAATGCCTCTAAACAGAGGCTTCACTTAATACTTCACATTCGTTTGAGTTCCTTTTTCTCTTTCACTCCAGACTTTAGATTCCTTGACCATCCCTATTCTTGCCTCCTTTTCTCCTGTCTCAGGGGATGAGGTGGCTTTTCTCACGTAATCAGCTGTCTGAGCTTGGATAAAGCATGCAAACTCTCTAAGCATATATGCTTGCCTATAAATGGGCCTAATGGTAGAACCTCCCCTCAGAGGGTTAGTTTGAGAATCAAATGAGGTAATATAATGGAAAGCAAACCTGAAAATATTAAGTGTCAACTGCCATCATTATGATTCTCCTTGCCTACTTGCGTCCTTGAGCTGATTCTCTTCTGTCTCCTCTAACAGTCTGACTCCTTGACCACCCCCATTTCTCCCAGTTTTCAGCCTCTCATCCTTCTCTGATACTCCCCTGCAAAGGAAGCTTCAGTAGCTGCCTCCTGCTTCTAGAATAAAATAACTCCTGATTGGCCTTTAAAGTCTTTCCCAATCCGGCTCCTGCTGGGGCTTCCAGACTGATTCAACAGTACTCCTCCTCCCCTACTCTGTGGGTTCTCTTCAAGGCTCAGTCAAGGTGATAACTCCTTCCAGAGGCCTCTTTTGATCCCCCCAGTTATTACTGTCCCACTCACCACCCCAAATCACTGTTTTTATTTTGTTTCTATATCTCTAAACATGCTCTGACCCCTCAATAGAATGCAAGGGCCCTGGGGGCAGGGCCTGTCTCACTTTGATATCCACACCCACCCAACACATTCAAGTTTGCACAGAGCTTTACGTACATTCTCATCTGCGCATCTCAGCAACACTGTGATGAAGCTAGTCCAGACATCATCCCTATTTTACAAATGAGGAAATTGAGGCTACCCATGTTTACACAGCTTTGGAGTGTCAGAGGCTCTTTGAACCCAAATCTCTTCTGACTCTAATTCCAACACCTAACCACAATGCCATGCTGTCTTAGGATAGGATATCACAAGCTATGTTCACTAAGAATTCATTAGCAATTAAAGAGTATCTTAGCACTGTAAGGGACCTTAATGTCACTTGGTTTAACCTCTAACCTGACAAGCCGTTGGCCAACTTCTCTATCTGAGCATCTTTAGCAAAGGGAGGAGCTGGCTTGGCAGGCCATTCTGGTTTGGATCAGCTACACGCATGTTCTTCCTAATAAAGCTGACTCCCTGTACTGTTGGCCCATCACTCGGTGTTTTTTCCTGTGGAAACAAGCAAAATAAATCTTGTCTACGTGATAGTTCTTCAGGTGTGTGTGTGTGTGTGTGTGTGTCTGTGTGTGTGTGTGTTTGGAGGGGGGAAGGCAGGGCAATTGGAGTTAAGTGACTTGCCCAAGGTCACACAGCTAGGAAGTGTGTCAAGTGTCTGAGGCTGGATTTGAACTTGGGTTCTTCTGACTCCAGGGCTGGTGTTCTACTCACTGAGCCACCTAGCTGCCCCAGTTCTTCAGATCTTTGAAGGCAGCTTACTGTGTTCCCCCAGTTCTATCTTTCCCAAGCTTAACACCCCTGCTTCCTTAAACAACCAGCCAAATGAATGTTCCCCAAGGTAGACATCGCTTGTTCCCTCTCTGTCTCCCCAGCAGCTAGTAAGTATCTGGCCCCGAGGAGGTGCTGATCAAGTCCTCTTACCATCCTGGTCACCCGACTCTGAAGGTTTTTGTGCTGGCTTACTGTTATCCTTTTTTGGAGGGAGGTGCCTAGAATTACACATCATAGTGGCCAGGTATTCTGAGTGGCACAAACAGCGCTCGTGCTACTACCTTTCTGCTCTGGGACACTAGGCTCCTCACCACAGGGCTCTTCTTGGCAGCCACTGCTGACTCTTCAGCTCGGTATTAAACCCTTGGATCTTCCTTACCGCACGTGCTGTCTAGCCACATCTCTCCTGTCCTGTCCTTGTTCAGCTGATTTTGTTTTTAAATCTAAAATGAAAGGGCATGGACGCCCACACGTGCTCTATACTTATTATGTTTCCTCTTGCCAGATTAAAACCAATGTTCCTTAAGGACAAGCCCTGTTACCTTTCTGTCTTTGTGTCGCCAGGGCCTCACAGTGGCCAGAGGAGCCGGTTTATTGGGTAAGCTGGGAGGTGTGCTGAGGGAGGACAGCTTGAATCCTGGTTCAGCTACTTACAATCCAAACCAATTAACTACTCTGAGTCTCAATTTCTTAATCTTCAAAACACATGTTAGACTACACTTTTCACTCTAAACCCATGTTCTCATTTAACTGACAACATCCTAGTCCCGAAGGACTGCCTCAGAACACCTCTTCCTCCACCCCCAAAGGCCACATCAAGATTTCTGTTCATGGGAACAGAGGAAAAGAGGTTAAGAATACAAAAGATATATTCATCTGTAAGATTAATGCCAATATAGTTTTGCTACAATCACACAGTTTTAATAGCATAGTTTTAAGACAGAAGTTCTTTACCCTTATATATTCCAACCAATGTGTTGCATCCACGTTGGATAGCCACTTGGCCTCATCAATCGAAGGATAAACAATTTCTTTCAATTTACGTAATGATTCTCTCATCACGTGAATATTGTGAATTTCCAAGAATATCAGCTCAGCATTTGGATAGGCACTTTCACTTTCATATCCTCCACCTTTTGCCTGTTTAAAATAAATTAACATGCTGATGGTTTATCTAGACTTTCCCACTTTTGTACAGAAAAAAATATTAAAACTATTCTCAGAAACAATGAATGGTAGCCTACAACCTTCCAAGGTTTGTTCAAGTGAACCTTCTTTTACCAATTCAATAAACATTTGTTAAGCTCCTACCATGTACCAGGCACTGTGCTAAGCTTCCGTCCTTAAGGAACTTACAATCTAATGGGGGAAGACAACACATGAGAGGAAGCTGAAAACTAGGAGACACACTACAGAGTGCTGAGCCCAAGTGAGGCATGTTGTTCCATGGAATGGAAGCCAAACAGAGCAGCCTGTGGAGAATGGAGTTATCAGGAAGGTTGTGAGCCCTCTAGAAAGGAAGGCATTTGCAGTTTAGTACTCTACCCTCTAGCCTTCCAATCAGAGGGGATAGGAGGCTGATGGAGGTGGGAAGGTAGAGCATGTGCAAACCTGAGTCATTCTTCCCAGTGATGAGATTTCAGGTGAACAGCTTATCCTAGCAAAGAGGGGGAGGGCATGCTATCCTGTGGAGTGGAAGCCAGGCAGAGCTGCTGATGGAGAACGGACCCTCTTTACGAAGAACCCCAGGTTGATAGTGCTAAATCTGTAGTTTGGTCTCAGTTTCCCTGACAAAGAAAGGCTAAAGCCATTTGCAAATCCAGGTCAAACCTCAATATGGCAGATATTTGACACAAAATCTCTTCAGGGTAAAAAGACTTCTGAGCTCTAGCCAATGACATTGATTTCAAAGAGTTTTAAGTAAAAAAAAAAAAATGAAAACTTTCCAGTACAACAAAATAATGTGGAGAACACTTTGGGGGTTTTTTTGGAACGAAAATGTACCTGTATTTTCTAATTATAGACTCCTTTCTATAATATATCTGTGAGAAAGGAGTCTAGAAATAACTTTTGTAAATGAATACTTTCTGTCATTATCAAGCAGAAAGACACAGCATCCAAGGGGAATACGTGTTTAGAATACAAACTCAATCTCCAAAAAGCTGTGCTGCAGCTAGAGAGCATTCGTAGAGAAGAGCTGGCAGAAGGAAAACAAATAGAAAGTGCAATAAAATTGTCCCCGTTTCTATAATCACCTGTTTTTCTGGTCAGTGGTGATTGAACTACTGGATTTAGACTTCCACACTTCGGTCCTCAAGGTGCTAGATGCAGAAGGTGAAATAGCACTTGGGACAGCAAAGTCAGGAAGAATAGTTTGACCAAATGAAGTACACATCAACAAAAGCACAATGGGAGATGAAAGCATCACGTAATCATTTTGTAAGCTTTCACAGGGAGGGGAAGACGATAAGGAAAAAAAATCTCCTCTGAACCTTCCTTTAATAGGTCTGTTGTCTCACTGACATGGGTGTGTGGTATGTCCGCCATCAAAGCAAACTGCAACAAGCAAACATCCAAGCCATTTCAATCCCTAGCCAAAATGATGGGGACCTGACTAGGTCTCCTCATATTTCATGTGCCAATGTAGCACAAAGACTGCCCACTCGGGCATACCTCATTCATCTTTTTTCAGTCATACCTCTCTTTGACATATTGAACACTGCTTCCTCTGCACAATTTGTGATTGGGAATATGCTGCAACCAATTAATGATCACTCTTCCGGTGCGCTACAATTCTGAATCTTCAGAACGTGTGTTATTATATAATTCCCAGATGCAGCATTTTCTTCCTCCTACTCACTTATTTGTCAGTCTGCAGTGTTTGCCCAAGATACATATATTGATGGACCAGTTCCATGGGCTGCTCATTCAAATACATATCACAGTCTGAATAATAGGCATTTCATCCGCTTGATTTTTCCTCTGTGGATCATAAGCCTAAAACTCTTGTTTGACTACAGATCTCTCCCATTGGCTCTGTGATATCCTGGGGCAAGATGTAATCAGACCAATGTCATCTACAAGAAGGACATGTGGAGGACCTCGCCATGTAGAGCAGGGGCTCAATCTTTTATTCATTCATTCATTAATAGTGTCCTAGATTCCTTTGGACATCTAGGGAATCTGTAGACTGCCTCTCATAAGAATGTTTTTGAAATAACTGAGGGAAATGCTTAATATCAATCAGAGGTGAGTGAAAATAAATATGTAAATTTTTCCTCCATCCAGGTTCATAGATTCCTTGAAATTTTCATAGGTAAAGGGAAATCCCAATGAGGATACTTCCTCTACCAATGTAAGGTAATGGAAATGTCTAGATGAATGAGTGGAAACCCATGTGTTTCTTGGCAACGACAACTATGATGAGGATGGGAGTTGAGATTGTAAGCCAGGAGAGAGAGAGAGAGGGAGAGGGGAAGAGGGAGAGGGAGAGAGGTGGAGGGGGAGGGGGGAGGGGGGGGAAGAGAATATGACCTTGAGGATCATGGCAATGAAGATCTAGCCTGGGATGAAGTCTTCTGAAGAGTTTTCCCTTAGCCCTGCAGTTATTGCTCTCTTCTACTTCAATTTCCCTGGCATGTATACTGTTTAATTCAAGACAGGGACTACTTTATTTTTGGCTTTGGACTCAGCCTAGCATAGGGGTTTGCCCATAGAAGATTTTTAAATTATGCTTGTCAGATAGCACTCTTCAGATTTCTGAGCAAATGGGTCTCAAATACATTAATAGTATAGACATAAACTGGGCATGTGCAGCACCTTTCTCATATCAATATCTTGATATGTTAATTCATTGGACATGAGAGAAAAGAGAAGCTGGGAAGTCAAAGACAAACTTCAATGACTTCATAAATTAAGTATCAGCTTTACTTACCCCAGACTGAGTGCAGACAAAGAGAAGCCATACAAACACATCTGTCTTGTGGCTGAGTGTAGACACAGCTAAGGATGCTGCCATACATGGTGCACACCAACAACGTTTGGCATGAATTTGGTAACTTCTTTATAAAAGAACATTCCCAGAGGATTCTAACATCATGGTATCCCTGTATTTCATAAGTTAAACCTTTGGAAAGGAAGCTATGAAGGTTAAAGTTGTGCTTTTTTTTTTTAAACTGCTACTGCCTTAAGCTCATTTCAATGAAGTAATTATTTCATTCTTGGGACATTGACACCCTTTCTAGACATGTGATTAATTGGCACAACAGACAAGATTTCTGCCTATGGAACCACTTTCCCAAAGTGGTAAAGAGGAAAAAAGAAGCCTTATCCCATAACATTAAAAGTACAGATCAGAGACTAGTGTAAACACGGGGTCAAATCTGCTGGCTGCTCAGAGTGCTTGGTGCCTTAAGAGTGGCTCTACCTCTCAGTAGGAGAGAACTCGGTCATAGAAAACGCATATGCCTTTCGAAAAGTCTTTCTTTGCAATTACATCTCTTAAGCAACTCTACTAACGTACCTTGTTGGTATCAGCAACACTGTTTTGTCTGGCATCAAAGATAATAAGTTTATGTGACTGGGCATTGGCATCCATTATCGTTTGCAGGTATTTTTCATCTTCTTTGCAGCGTTTATCATTTGGGCCCACAAGTGGCTGGCTGCAGCGAGTAATTGTTGCCTGACTCTCAGGATGAATCCAGGACAAGACCTAGTATGTTTGTAAAGGATGCGTGTCAGTATAAAGAACTGTAATCAAAGGAAATGTAACTTCCTCCCTTCCACAGACTCTACAATTCAGTGGAACCGGCCGCCTTGTACAAGCTATTCCATCTCCAGTCTTGTCACTGGCTATCCCCCAGATCTCTAGCTCTCCCTCTCCTTCCTCATCTCTACCTCCTGGCTTCCCTGGCTTTCTTCAAGTCTCAGGTACAACAGGCCCTTCCAAGTCCTCTTTATTCTTATTGTTTGCCCTCTGAGACTACCTTCAATGTATCCTGCATATACATATTTTTTTGTGTAAAATGTGAGGCAAAGTTCCCTGAGAGGGTGAGGGGAAAGGGAGCCATAGGACATTTGCAGAGGGGTGGAGAGTGGGATAGTTGAGTTGATAAGGGAGGTAGAGAAGGATTGTCTAAGCAGCAGTGAGGGCCCAGTTGAGATTGTGTAGCATAAACTTGTAGTAGACCCAGTCAAACTGGCTGTTTGATTTTTTTCACCTACATTCAGCAGTACATGTGTAGGAATGAAGCCAATGAATGGCAGGAATAATCCAAAGCTGAGGCTTGGCAGGGTGTAATTGAGGATACAAAAAGGGGGTTAGGGACTCAAGAGAGGAGGACAGTGTAAAGCTAAACTGATTCACCAAGAGGTCAAGATGGGAAAAAGAGAGAGTGGGTAGAGTAAGAGAGACGGCCTGGGAGAGAATTGAGGGGTCAAGGCACTGGAGTCACAATGTGGATGAAGAGTAGGGTTTGGTAGGGGAAGGCAGAGGAAGAGGTGGAAAGCCAATAGATTGTGTTAGGTAAGAGAATGGGGATTTCAGAATTCTTGAACATGGAGGTAAGTACATCTGTAAGTGATGGCAAGATCAAGGATATGACCATCTTTGTGTGTGGCTGAGGTGGGGTGGAGGAGTACAGCATGGGAAGTGAGTAAGTCCAGGAACTGAGTGGTTAGGATGTTGGAGGGAGAGTTAATATGCATGTTAAAGTTCCTTATTATGAGGGCAGGAGTTGAGGAGGGATGAAAAATTGTAAACCAGGTACCAAACTTGCTGAGGTTGGAAGGCAAGTCACCTAGAGATCTGTAGACAACAGGTACCAGGATTTGAATTGGGTGGCAGCTAGGAGTAACATGGACCTCAGTGGAGGAGAGATTACTGAGTGATAGAGAGAGAACTTGGAAGTGGTAATGGGGAGCAAGGAGTATTCCAACTCTTTTCCAACTAGACAAATGAGCTGAAGGGAATGAGAGCCGTAGCCAGTACTAGAAAGGATGGCCAGGCAGGCTGTGTCATTGGGGGTGGGGTGCTAGGTTTCAGTCATCACTAGAAGATAAAAGGAGTGGTTAAGGAAAAGATTTATGATGAAAGGAAGCTTATTGCCCATGGGACAGACATTCCAGAGGGCACAGTGGAAGGAGTGAGCAGGGATGGGACTAAGGAATGAAGAGATGGGGGTGGGGTGGGGTGGAATAGGGTATGGGTGATGGGGTGTGTAGGTTATGACCAGGTGCAAGACTGTTCATCAAGGATGCTGGAGATCAGATAGGAGGCAAGCACGATGCGAGATGGAGGGCATGTGGTTGAGTGGCAAGCCCCTTTTCACTCCTCTTTTCCCTTCAAAGGCTGGGTATTAGGCAGGAGACAAGGGCAGCAGGAGATGGAAGGCACAGTCAGAGGAACGTCTGGCTCCTCTTTTCACCTGGGACTGGAGATCAGGTGGGCACAGGGGAAAGTTGCATAAGGGCCGCACACTTTTCCTGACATATGCCTTAAACTTAACATGCTTGGAATGCTCTCCTTCATCATCTCGGATTCCTTCAAGTTCAAGTCCCACCTTGCACAGGAAGCCTTTCCTCCATTGATTATCTCCAACTTCTCTTTTTGTTTGTTTGTATATAATTTTTTTCATGTTGTTTCCTCCATTAGAACGTGAGCACTTTCAGAGTAGGGACTCTTTCACCTTTCTTTGGATCCCCAGCTGTTAGGCCAGTGCATGGCACATAGTAGGTGCTTAATAAATGCTTCTTGACTGACTACCTCAATAAAAGCGATAAGAAACTGAGGTCCAGAGTGGTAATCTATTTAAGGTCACCCACAAAGCAGGCCTACAACTTACTTTTAAAAACAAAACTTACACATATTATGCTTCCTAAAGATGAAGAGGTAGTTAAAAATCAATGTTACCTAAGTCTTAGAACTGAAAACCTGGTGGCGTAGCTTGAATCAGGTTGGACTAGGCGTTCTCTAAGAAAAACCAAAAGGCAAGCTAACAACCTCCCTGAAACTTCTCTTCATTTGGATTTGGTCTGCTTCTTTTTGCTTCTTCTTTTCACTCCTAACTTAAATAATTTTCTTTTTAAAACACTGCTATATAGGATCAGATGGGGGCAAAGCTAAAAAGAAATGTCTTTGTTCACCCTATCTAAAACTTATCCAAATGTCTTACGTTTCCCCTCTTTCCCTCTCACAGGCAATGATTTATAATGATGCTAAAGGCAAATTCAACATAGCAGTTTACTCTTGGCTGCTGTTTTCTTAGTAAAGGTCTCCCTCTCATGCAATTACATCATACGTTTATGTAGCATTCTACTTAGCAGCTAAGAAAATGCATTTTCTCCAAGATCGTCCTTTGAGTATCAGCCATAAATTTTTTTTTAAACAAATTCACACTCTTTCCTGTTACTCATTTCCCCCCTTTTCTATTATATTTTGAGAGCATCACCTTCTGGAGGCCTATCTGCAAGCAATGAAAGTCACCTTTGTACATATAGCTGCTCCCAAACATCATAATGTTGCATATTATAATTGTTATAGTAGAGCATAAAACAATTCCTAAGAAGTAAGGGTATGTTAATGAACTGAAGCTCATTTTCTGACTTTCTAATTTGTTCAACAGCTCGCCTATATCCACTCCTTTGACTATTCACTCACATTTGTCAATTCTCACAGGGAATATGTTTTCATAAACTAATAAGCCTCTATGTTTATTACTTACCGGAACTCGGCCTTTTGCTCTAAATGCTGCTACTTTTGTGAGGTCATCATCTTTCACGCTAGTTGGCACGACAATAATAGCAGGATACGTATCACAAAGCTCATAGCTACTATTTATTTTGGATATTTTCCAGCTCTCATTTGGTAAACCCTAGGGATTATTAGGGAAAAAAACCAAGAAGCATTCAACACAAACCATATTAGTCTCTTCTTTTCAATGTAAACCTATCGACATCTTGCTCATCATTATTTTAAAGTTTAAATACTATTAATAATTTTTATTTCATATAATCCATTTTAAAGCAACTTAAGATCTTAATTAAATGTAGGAATTTCTAAACCATACAGAATTAACTGATACCATAATCCACATTTCTTAGTCCACACAAAAAGCATCAAACTAACAGCATAAGATGCAATGAACAAAAGGTTGTGAGGATAAAATGGAACCACTTATATACATTATGTGCATATCCACGTATGCCTATAAAGTATAAACTTTTATTTTAAACACATATACATGGAACGTACTTTAGAAAGTCATTGTGAGGAAAGGGGGATGGGCCTTGCATCTGGACTGAATTTTCTATGCTAAAATCCAAAATCCTAATTTAAGTCTTTAGTTTGTATCTTCACTTATAAACCTCTGAATAACAAAAAACTTTAACAGATTTGAGTTTGAAATTGTCTTTCTTAAACTACCGTACTCTGTGGTAAAAGGACTAATTAGTAGGAAATATCCAAAGATGGGTGTAAAAAGGCAAAGCTAAAAAACTACATTATCTAAAACTGAATATGCATATCCTGACTACAGCTGATAACACCTTGTAAAATATTTTTCTCCCAAAAAAAGTATAAGTATTTTTTTCCATAAAAAAGGCTGTAAACAATTGTTTTCAGTTAAAAAAAAATTATTACCTGTCTCTTATATTCGGATACGGGATCATAAACTTTCCAGCCATTAGATGGAAACTTTTCTTTATAGTTGAATGCAAATAAAGCCTGAATCAAGAAAACACAAATGTTTCTGTTTTTTCATATTGCCAGACATCCAATCTTAAAAGTTCTCATTGTGATAAAGGCTAGATTTACTAAAATTCCAAACTAAAATGTATAGAGTTTGAGGTGGTAAAGCGGTAACCTTACTCGAATAATGTATACTGATACATTTTGAGTATTCTAACAGAAGAGAAAATTGACCTTATTATGTTCCAAAAGTGAAAGTAGCAAGCAAAAGTAAGGCTGGAGGATTCTAGAATACTGGATTCCTAAATCTGCACCAAAAAAAGTATAAAAATGCTAACTGAGGTATACTCACTTGCCCATTGGAAAGAGGAAAGGCATATCTGTTGAGGTTTTCAAATATCCCCAGCTTACTCTGTTCTTCCTGTTTATAGGCAAGTCGTAAGTTTCTCATATCCTGGTAATCACCCAAATGTATACTTCGTTAGACAAATATAAAAAGCAGTTATAAATATTTCTCAAACTAATATTTAACACTAAAAGTACATGAATTTTCTACTGAACTCAAAGAGTGAAAGTTACAAGTATAGCTTAATGAGAATTCAATAACCAAGATATTAAACAGAACTTCAAAAATGTTTTTAATTGTGGGATTTTTAGGAGATACCTTATCAACCCTCTAAATAAGCTTTCTTATGATGTACTGCCCTGCAAATAAAATCCTTCCTTTACCCCACTCCATGTACTCTGTGATCCAGTGCCAATGGTCTCCTTGCCGTTTCTTACATATAACCCTCCATCTCCTGACTGTGTTCCCATTCACTGGCCCTCTTCCATGCCTGGAATGTTCTAACTCCTCCTCTTGGCTTTCTTGGCCTCTTTCAAGTCTCAATGCAATTCTCACCCTCTGCAAGAAGCCTTTCCCAGTCCTCCTTAATCTCAGTGCCTTCTCTCTGAGACAATTTGTCCTCTCAGTATCTTTTTTTGTATGTAGTTGTTCCCACGTTATCTCTTCCTCTAGACTGGGAACTTTCTGAGAGCAGGAACTGTTTGGTTTTTTACCTTTTTTTGTATCCCCAGTGCTTAGCACAGTGCCTGACACGTAGTTGATACTTAATAAATGCTAGTTGATGGACCTTATCATTCTGAAGAAAAAATGTTCTCATCTGCACACTCTTTTAGGCCTGACCTACATGTTTTTGGGACTTAGAATATAGGACAACACTAACTTGTAAGGCTCCTCCTAAAAATAAATAAATAAATAAGGTTTAGGTGAACGTGTTAGTGTAAAAGTATGAATTGTGAAGCAACCTTAGAAATATCATTTAACACAGGTAAATGCAAACCACTAGTATCTCTAGCCTTCCCAAGACAATAAAAAGGCTTCATTAGTTTAATATTTCACCATTTCATACCTTGCAAACAATCTCTATGCCACAAGAGTTATCTCCATGACTCTGTACTCCAATCTTTTCAACTCTGCTTATCACTCCAAGGGGAACATCAAGGATAAAATGTGGATCCTGAGGTTTCCAAATTAAGATAAACGCATTTCAATTGTCAGTCAACAGGTAGAATTTTCCACTTAAAATTTCCGCTGAGTAAAAGATGAGTTTTTACTTCTATCTCTCATTGACTTAGTTAGGAAGTACTATTATTCCATAGCTAGGACTTATTAAGTACACTAAGGGCACTCATTTCTCCCCATTTCAGCCAATTTTATTTGAAATTAGTGGAAATTCTAGCACTTGCGATAAGGGAAAAATATTAGAAGGACTACTGGAAATAAACATTGGAAATAAAGTGGCTAAAACATCATTATGTGCATATGACATGATAGTAAGTCTAAAAAAAAAACCTCACTTCAACCAAAAAAAAAAAAACTGGCAACAATAAAGGACCAGCACAGACTCAAAATAGATTACTGCAAAGAAATATATGTGTACGCCTACATATCAGCAATGAAGATCAAGAAATCTTTATAAAAATAAATTCCATTTGTTGAAACAATAAAAATGATCATGTATTTGAAGATTAACCTGCCTACCAAAGCTCAGGACTTTTATAAGGATAACTACAAAGCCATCATGGACAAAATAAGGCACCCAGATAACCGGGGAGACATTGGGTGGCCACAGATGGGCCAGAACAGTTACACCAGATCAGTAACCTCATCAGTTTGGGAGTTCCCTCAAACAACATGCCCTCACCCGGGTCAGAATAATCCAATTAAATTGCCCATAGTCCTCAAATTATTTGAACACTTAATTCAATACCAATCAAAATATCCAGCAGTTTTTAAAGTATTAGAGAAAAAGAAATCCATTAACAAAATAGAACCAGACGTCAAATCAAAAGCACACAAAAGTTTGTTGTTTAATAAAATACGGGGGGGAAGCCTGGTATATGGGAAAACTGGACAGCAACTTGGTGAGAAAAGGTTTTAGACCCACCCCTCAACTCACATATCTCAGTGAATTCTAGATGGGTGACAAATGTGAAAAAAATTTTTATAAAAAAGATGGAAGAAAATGGAATAATGTACTTGTCTCAACTGAAAAGGGGATATGACTTTTTTTTCCTAGTCGACAAATAGAAGCAATTATTAGGGACTAGATATATGTGTTTGCCACACTAAAATAAAAGAAGTTTCACATAGCAATATGTAATACAGTTAGGAGGAAAAATTACAGTTGGGAGAAATATTTCTGGCAAAGATGACAGATAAACTCTACCTATCAGTAAAAGGAATTGCTAAAAATGTACACAGGGTAACTTTGAGGCCACAGTACATAAGGTCAAAGGATATGAACAATGTTCTAAGGAGAAAACGTGAATTGCTAATAATCACTTGAAAAAATTAATTAAAACCTAAAGAAATGCAAATTACAGCTTCTAGGTACTCTGTATCTATCAAATTAACAAAAATATTTTAAAATAAAACTGTATTTTAGCAGAGTGTTAGAGTAATAGGCTCACAGACCTGTGGCAGAAGTTGTATATTTTCTTTTGGAGAACAATAGGGCAACATGAAGTATAAAAATCATCATACTACCTGGGCAAGGTAGTACCTACCTGCAATTCCTGTTACTGGGGAGGCGAGATAGGTAGATAGGTCTATCTCTTGAGCTCTGTAGTTCTGAGCTGTGGTAGGCCAAATTGATCAGGTGGCTATACCAAGTCCAGCTCCAATACAGTGAGCCACTGGGTGGGGTAAGGGGATGACACCAGGCTGCCTAAAGAGGGGAACTGGCCCAGGTCAGAAATGGGGTAGGTTAAAGCTCCCATGCCAATCAGTAGTGAAATTGGGTGGGCCTGTGAGTTGCCAATGCACTTCTAGCCTTGGCAAGATACAGAGACTCAGTCTCAAAAAAGAAAATAATAATCATTATAACCTTTGTCCCAATGCTCCATGGTTGGGAATATATCCTAACAATGTTACTGAAACAAAAAAAGAGGTAGCTAGTCAAAGATTTTCATGGAAGCATTATTTATTATATACTAATAGGCAAAAAACTTTTTTGGAAGCAACCTAAACATCATCCAATAGGAGGCAAATCACTAACTGGGGATCATTAATGTCACAGAAATCCAACGCAACTAAGCTAAACAAGCAAAAGAAATATAAAGAAGTCTGGAAAGGCTTTTACAAAATAACGAAAACTGAAAAAAGCAGAGCCAAACAATTATATGCCATAATCGAGTAAAAAGGAAGATGAAGGAATGGACAAAGTGCCCTAACGGAGACTTTGAGGGAGTGACTGACAAGTTAGGACATTTTATATACTCAAATTGGTTTATAGAAGAATAAGTATGGATTTGGTTTATAAGAATTTTCAAGACTGTGCTACTTTCCCTTTCCCTCTAGAATCTAAAATTTGAATGTAATTATACACTTCTTAAAACTTACCCTCTCTACATTTTTGAAGTACATCTTGAAATCAGTCACTGTCAGTGTTCCACTAACTGCTCCCATAAATGGACAGATATACATGACATCCTTGACTGAAAGAAAGAAACTTAAAATTGTTGGAGACTCTATTGTTGGGAGATATTTATGCTTCAATAAAATTTACCATCCTGAACAACAAATACTTATGGTTTCAATTTCATGAAAATGCATAGTTCTATAATTTTACACGAAATAACGTTAATAGTTGCCTCGAGAGGTAGCGTTGAGGTACGTACTTCAACAATGGAAGTCTTCCAGTGGTGGCTTGTGGAGAAAATGCTTCAAGTTGGACTAAATGACCTTGGAGGTCAACTTCAGCTCTGGTATTCTGTGATTCCACATCACTTCATGTCACAGAGACAAAGCACTAAGTCCAACTGGAATGCCTCATTGTGGCATGGAGGTGACCCTGGTTTAAAGCAATGCCAGTGAAGAACAAGTTCTAACAGAGTCAGACTGTGACTGCCTCCTTAAGACCAGCCTAGGTAAGGCTCATCACCAGTACCCTGGGCAATTGGTGCTGAATAATCTGCTTGGCAACAAAGAAAAATAGAAAATGGCCCTCCGTTCCATGAGGCTCCTTTCACCTACTGTGATGCAGATGGCACAGTGATAGAAGACGGGGCAGACGGTGCTAAGAATCTCACTGTTTAAGACTGCATTCAACCAAAACTGCTCTCTGCAAAATGAACCGTGATCTCTTCTCAGTCCTCAGCCTTCTGGACTGCTCTGCTAAATTTGACACAGTCATTCCTTTTCTCCTTGATACTTTATTCTCTCTTAGGTTTTATGACGCCACTCTCTCCTGGTTCTTCTCCTACCTATCTGACTACTCCTGAGTGTCTTCTGCTGGATCTTAATCCAGCACATACCGGCTAACCATGGGTGTCCTACAGAACTGTCCTGGGCCCTCTTCTCTCTCTCCAATATTTCACTTGGTAATCTTGTCAACCTCCATAGACTCAATTCTCTTCTCTATGCTAATAGTTCCCCAATCTACTCACCCATCCATAACTTCTCTGCTGACTTCTAGTCTTACATCTCCAACTGCCTGTTAGATATCTCAAACTGGATGACCCAGAAACATCTTACGCTCAACATATCCAAAACTGAATTCTTTCCCCTTAAGCCCTCCTGCCTGGCAAACTTTCGTATTACTATTGAGGGCACTATTCTCCCTGTTCCCCAGGCTCACAACCTAAGTGTCATCCTAGACTCCTCATTCTCTCTCACCCCTACATATGATCTCTTGCCAAATCCTGCTGATTTCACCTTTGTGAATATATACTCTCAAATATACACTCTTCTTTCCTCTGATACTGCCACCATCCTGTTGCAGGCCCTCATCTTTTCACTCCTAGACTACTGAAATAGCCTGTTGTTTGGTCTGATTGCCACAAGTCTCTCCCCACTCCAATCCATCCTCCACTCAGCTGCCAAAGTGATTTTCCTAAAGCAGAGATCTGACCATGTCACCCTACTGAATAAACTCCAGCGGCTCCCTATCACTTCTACGATCAAATATGAAATCGTGTGTGGCATTCAAAGCACTACATAACACTCGCCCTGCCCTAGTCTTCCTACATCTTACATACCCCTTCCATGTATTCGTAGATTCACTGACACTGGTCTCCTTGAAGTTCCTCAAACAAGACACTCCATCTCTCAAGTCCAGGCATTTTCGCTGAGTGTTCCTCATGCAAGGAACGCTCTTTTCTTCTCACTGTCACCTTCTGGCTTCCTTCATGCCTTAGCTAAAATCCCACCTTATACAGAAAGCTTTTCCCAATCCCTCTTGATTCTAATGCTCACATATTTGTTTGCAATTTGTCTCCCTAGCCCTTAGCACAGTGCCTGGTACATAGAAGACACTTAAAGTGTTATTTACTGAATGTCTCCATGAATAAGAGCAATTTTGTAGGATCTTATATCTAGAGCTAGACAGGAGTCATTGCATCTAATCCTCTTATTTATACGTGAGTAAACTGAGGCACAGGGTTGTGAGGGGAAAAGAGGGAGCTCATAGTAATGGTCTCTACTTTGTCAGTAAAGCACACGGGGATGTCGTTAGAGAAGGAGGTGAGTGTGGCATGGGAGGCTTGAGGAGAGAAGAGATCCTAGAAGACGATGGTGACAACGACCACATTAATAACACTAATGGTAAAACATGATGAAATGAGCCCGTCTGGTCTTCAACCCCGCCTCCCAAAATGGCATCACCCACGCGTGTCGGTGAAGTGCCACTTCCCTTTATGGCCATCCGTGACCAAGTACACTGATGAAACGCAATAATTGCTATACTTACCAATAGCTTTGATCGATTCTCCAGGAAAAAGTGGTGCCTCCTCCATTTGGGCCAGCTTGTTTCCATCTCTCAGAGCCTGGCAAGCGAAAACAAAACAGGATTAAAAATTCTTTTCCCTAGCTGTACAGGAAGGCTATGTTTTGCTGAGAGCATACAGAAGCAGAACAGCACTCATCCTATTTGTCAAAGCACAGGACATTACACTGGCTATTTCCATAAGACATTACAGTATGTTGAGACTTCACAGTTACAAATCACAAAACCAGGAATACTTGGAAAAGACGAGCAGACACAAATGATAACTAGGGATAGGGACTGGACCTGTGATTTCATTAGTATGGGAAACTCCCTCTACCAATGCAAGCTGGCATCTCCTCTGCAACCTATAGTCTTCGCTGAGCAATCAAAGATAAGTGACTTCCTCAGGGTCACACAGCCTCTCTGTGCGTGTGCGTGTGTGTTTATGTACACGTATACGTATATCAAAGGCAGGCCTTGAACCTAGGTCTTCCTTGCTTCAAGGTTGGCTCTCTAGTCTATGCCATGCTACCTCTGTAATAAACAAAGCAGTCAAGGAAGTTTTCTGCATGATTTGATAGGGCAGAAATTTAAAAATTGATCTATTTTTCTGCAACATTAAATGGGAAATTTAAAATAATTGTTTAGTCAAAACATAAATTTGATGAAGTTTCCAAGTAGTTCATAAAAGATTTCAACATATTTCATTAGGGTTCCATTTTGAAACCAACCTAAACTGGTTCATACTCTTCATGGTAGTTCCCCTCCAAACTCACAAAATAAAGGGAAGAAATGCCAACTACAGCCCCAACTCCCTGCACAATAGTGAACAGAATCGTTTCTTTGTTGCATAGGTAGATAAAGCTATAGACAGGCCTTCTAACAAAATCTACAACTAGAAATAGTATTTTCGACTATCCAAGTTCAGTAAGTTCCCATTTTTCTTTCAGTCTTGTTTATACTTCTTTTTCTCAAAGGGAACTGTTAGGTGTTTCTACTGTTAAGAAAAGTGCAGAGCCATTCAGTACTTAGGAGTATTTAGACAACAATTCATACAACCCATTTTCCTTTCAGCTTGCTGTCAGTAGACGTAAAAGGTGTAATTTGAAAATGTGAAAAAAATTTTTAAGTATAGTAAAAGGAGCTCAAACGAATACTTTTCAACATGTCAGTTTTCGAGAACACCAAAAAATATCCAGAGTATCCCTCCAGACACACATGTGCTAATAAAATTTTGATTTCAGTAGCTTATGTCATGAATTGGTAGTTGATTTTGTGCCCTAGTAACAGAGAAAGTCATTTTAATCAAATATTTAATTTTAAACTACTTCGAAATATTTTACATTATTAAACTAAATTAAGTCACTCAACATTATTGTGCCAAATGTGTTGAGAATAAATGTAGAGTGCTTGTTTAAATACACTTATAAACAAGTACTTCTTGTAGAGAAAAAGTGAGTGGTTCCGTTTTATGGAACTATAACCTTTCTGGGGCTAGGAATAACTTTTAAGATTGAACTACATAGTAAGTATTTACTATGACAGGACAAATGCTCAAAAGCTGTTTCTCTATGTCTCTAAAAGGACCCATGAAGAAATACAGTAGATGGGAAAGGATGGTGACTGGGGGCAATTGTGAACATTCACCAGATCCTTTTAAGATTTGTGCCACTAATTAACTGCTCCAGAGATACAGGCCAGGGACTCATATGCAACACAGGATTTTCAAGTTACTACAACCAAATTAGCTAGAAAAATATGTACACATCAATTTGGGACACTTAAGAATGTCTTTGTGAGACAAATGGCAAGGCTAACATGCCATTACTAGTAAGCTAGGATGTACTTTTAAAATGATGAAAAATATACTACCAAAACTGAAATGAAATAAAACAACGAGGTAATGACAATGCTTCAAGATACCTCCCAACAAAAGGTTCATTTTAAACATCAAAGAAGTTTAGCTTTAGGATTTTAACTAAAGAGCAATTAGAAAATTGAAGTTTTAGTACACATGCAACAGGAGATTATAAACAAAACTTACACTTATTAAGTGCAGTAGAATCCCTTTAGAGAACTTATGCCAGGTATTCTATGAGGCTTTCAATTACGTGAATCTGTCACTTTTTTGGTTCAGTGGACAAGATTTGACATGGGATAGCCCCAAATCCATGTCCTCTCTGTTTATCGTGGTCAGAAAAATTGGGTTTTCAGGTTCATCAAATACTTTGTCTCAACTTGCCAGGCATGCTTCTTTTCATCCCTGCCCCCTTTTCTGGAATTTTCTGCATAGCCAAATCCTATCTGTTATCCAAAGCCCAGCATAAGCTCTACCTCCTCCATGAAGTCTTGCCTGATTAGCACGGCGTGCATTGGTCTACTTCCTCCTTGAAACTACTATAGAACTTCTATCCAATTTAACATTTAATTATAGAGTCTCTTGAATTATTCACTATTATTTCATCCCATCAAGGATGGAAACTCCTTGGGGGGAGGGACTGTGTCCCATAAGACTTCTGCATATCCCTCAGTGCCTAGTCTACACGGTAGGCACTCAAATTTTTAACTAACAAAAATGTATCCTATATACCAAATATGGATTACCAAAAACAGGACAGCCCACAGTGAAACTATAAGGAACCTAATTTAAACCTCTTTAATCATTCACAAGGCACTTCAGGATTTTGGAGTACCTAAAGGTCATCATTATAAGCATGCATTATTATTAAACTGAGGAGTCATGGAAGTTTTCAATGAAAAATCTTAAGATACACATTTGGATTGATTGTGTTTGTAACGGGGTTCTACTGAACTTAGAAATGAAAGGAAGAAGTGACTATGATGGAACAATGGTTTTGCAAGTTTTGCCCTTCCAGAAATCGAAATTAAAATGGTTTCTAAGCACAGGATCAGTAGCTACACAACAAACAAGTAAAATTTGCCACCTGATCAGCTCCAGCTTCAGAATGATAGCCATTGTGTCCGTCCTGAACCTCCTGCTGAGCATCAGGCGCATGGACAAGAATGCAGAAGAGGAAAAGAGAGAAACACGTGCAAACAAACAGGTGAAAGGACAGAATTTTTTTCCCCCAAAAGAGACAGTATGAGTGTAAAACTCAGCACCTTTCAAAGCTCTGTAACTCACAACAAAATTTTTTCCCCCTTGGAGTTAAAGACCCAGTTTGATGGGTCTTTGTAGCATCCGTCTAAATGCAACACTTTGTAGCATCTATCTAAAATGGAATAACTATTCTTTACTGAAGGAGGGAAAAAGAACAAACCTGCACCATGGTTTTCAGGTGATATAAAGAATATGCTTTAAAAGAAATCACATAATTCCAGAATAAAGAAAATGTAAAGTAATGGGCACATAATATGCTCAAAAATAGATAACAGAGCATGCTATGTAAAGAGGAAAGTCATGCAAAAAAATATAAAAGAAACCCAAAGAAATCTGTGTTTTTCAAGACTAAAGTATACTTAAATTGTTGCCTATTTGCACAGGCACGCAGCTCTGCTGGTAGCAGCATATTTTGCAGAAGATATACATACACGCCACTTACCTGATTATATACTGTGTATTCTGCATAAATTTTTTAAAAAATACATTAAATACTGAATTTCACATTAATCCCATATTAAATGTTTCTAGTCATGAAACAATATTCCTCAAAGGAATGGTTAAAAGGGTCTAATTTACTTTTCCTTGGTAACTCTTTCCAATTGCTTTATGACTAGCTTTGCATTCCCAATGTGATCTCTTTCCAGACCAACTCTTTAATTAAACAGACAGTATGAAGAATATGTTTACCTTTTAAAAGCAATGTTAATTCTATGAGGTCAAATAAATTTTTAAAAAATGGCAGTTCCTTCTACTACAAAAGAAAACATGGTTTCACTATCAAAATTGTGCATCTAAAACCTCCCAAAATGATTATCCCAAAGGAGTTGTTAAGTGTTATGATGGATTTTGTATTTCCAAACTTGAAGCCATACCAGCACATATCATGACAACTCTGACACTTTCAGCCTTCAGCATTAGTTTGAGTTTAGTATGAGGGACAAACCAAAACCATTCAAAGCTGTACAATATATTTCCATTTAGTCAAAAGTTTTATATTTCCGTTCTTTAAAATATAAAGCAAAGTCGAATTCTCTTTTAATGATGTTTCTTCAGAGGAAAATATATGCACAAACACATTCCCCTCTCCCCCACAATACACAATAGCACTTCAAGGTCCATGCAATTATGAAGGCCAAATAAAATCTTGTATCATAACAATATGGATCAATAAAAGAAAAAAGAAACATTCTCATTAACTGAAGGGCACTTTTACTGGTGGGGAAAAAGAGAAATCATGAAAAACCAATTAGAATAATAAGAACTTGAAACATTAAATTTTAAGTTCTTACTTTATTGCCCCATAAAAGCTGAAAACATCAAATCACTAAAATGGTTAGATTATCCAAATCCAGATAATTTTGAGGAGTGGAAAGGAGATTAATTTTAAACTACTGTGGCTAAAATTTACATTTCTCTTCCTCTCCATTATTAAATGTAAACAACTTTAAAATAATAAGAAAATGCATGCACATTACCAATCTTGTTCCTGTTTTATAGGTGTTCTGAAGGGAAGGGGCAGGAAAAGAATGGAAAAAACAAAACATACTCTACTAATTATACTCACCACTAAAGATATTCCCTACTAATTGATATTCCCCCAAAGTACTAGGAAGTACTAGGTTGAGGAAACTAAAATTACCTTCAAATTAATCCAACAACTTGACATGTATTAGCCCAAATTAAACCTTTACTGAAATCAGCTACAAAGCCAACTTAATCCTTTTTCTGTAGCTCAGTTCTATAGGAAGGATGATATAACAAAAATAATAACACAGTATTCTGCAGTCCTAGGCATGCACACCCATTGGGTCAGAATTCATGTGATAATAATCGGCTAGTAGCACACATTTCTGACAATTTAAATCTATAACTTCACATATACCGGCTTTCATTAGCACATGAAACACTGTAACAAACAAAAAGCATTTCTATTGCAACATTTAAAGCTGTGACGTGGCAGAGCAGATAGATCTGATTAACTCATAAAACTGCTGATAATGTAAAAAACACTAAACAGACTTAAATTTTCAATAAAGCACAAAAGACAAACAGGCAGGAGGCCGATCTGCTGAAAGGCAAACGTATCCTTACCCTGATGTCAGGCCTCCTGAAAACCTGTTAGTTAAAATACAGAATGTCATCAGAATGTAGAGATACTGGTAGGTTGGGCAATCTATGAGGGAACATACTAACACTATGCAATCAAGAAAGAAAAGCCAACTGCAGAGTGCCACCCAATTCAATTTAGCACCTACCATGTGCAAGGGAAAAAGACCAAAGTGGAACCATTCTGGTCCTCAAGGACCTCACATCCTCCTGGCATCATTGTCGTTCAAGTCTGTGATTGAATTAAGGGCACATCTGTCCTAGGCTCGAGTAAATACCTGATTTCATGTCTAAACCCCTTCTAACAAAAGCTATTTCAGGCAGTCCTCAGCTTAATTAAAGTTGAGTTACGTTTGAAAAGTTCATTTGTAAATTAGTGGAACTCAAACTCCATTTTCCCCATAGACACAAATATATAAAATACTACATTGGTAGCTCAGAAACAACCATTCCCCCACGATATAAATTAATAATTTGATGCAACAAACACTTATGGACTACCTACTATGGCATTCTATTGGAGGCTGTACCAACAGTACCATAGAAATGAAAATCACCATCACATGGTAACTCTATGCACCTTTATCTTAAGTTGCAACTCAAAATGCCAAGAATATACCTTGGCTGAGGCTCCTGGGATAACAGGGAAGTAGGTGGGAAGGGGTCCCCAACGTTAGTGGAGAGATGAGTCCATGTCTTAAGCAGCCAATCCAATGTAAGAGATATTTCACGAGTCATCCATTCAACAATTCAATTCGATGAGAATTCATTAAGTGTTTACTTAACGATAGTACTGTGCTGGCCTTGAGGATACAGAGGGAAAAAAACTGAACTGGCCCTGCCCTCAAAGAGCTGTGCTTCTCCTGAGGACTATTAATTCAGCAATAATGTTTTTTCATGCAATACTCCAACAGAGTGGCAGCTACTGAAAAGTCACTACAAATTTTCAATAAGTCATTATCAGAGGCACATTACCAATGGGGGGGATCACCCTGAGAAATGAGAGCACATATCCACTCAAGTAAAAACCTTAGTCTGGGGCAGAGTTTTAAAATTCTTGTCCCCCAGTTCTGAACCGTACAATTCTATGCTCTGATGCCCACATGTTCAGTGAAAAATCCAGCAACACCTGTTTCGAGTAGCTGAATGGTATTACTCCTGTTAACGAAAGTAGATAACCAAGAAGGATTTAAATACTAAAAAGATGACATAACTGTAAAGAACTGAATTCTAAAAAATTCTGATTCTGACTAATATCTACAGTTATTATTTAAAGTACCATTAATTGAAGCTGAACTGAAGCACAATATTAAAAAATCCAATTTACTTAGCCTTTTCTATTTCTTAATATTGCTTAAAAAAAATACAGACCCCATGATCAACTTTGTCGTCTGAAGACCAGCCTAGCTGAAAGTAGAGAGGCTGCGTACTAGGTAATGAATGAACTTAAAAAAAAAAGTTAACAGCTTTTGGTCCCCTTCTGTTTTGATAGTGACAATGGTGCTAGGGAGTCATCCTGCCTATCATCTTAGATAAGTGGATGAAGCCATTATTTTCATGCCGCACTGCAAGGCCATAAGGATCCTCATTCCATGAGACACTAGTGGTCTCACCTTGTAGCTCCAGATAAATACAAACAGATCACCATGAAGAGAACTGAAGTGTATGCAACAAGTGGGGTTCCCGAGGATGAAGAGGTAGAGAAATTTCGAAGACAATCCAAAGTAAAATAACATAGACCTTGATAATGGGGCTTCGATGAGGAAATATGGTGTGAGATCAAAAAAGCAAAGAGCTCAAAGGCTTGGGGACTCCTCAAAAGCCTTATACATCATGAAGACTGGTTTTCAAAAAACAAAGGGAAATAAACAGGCAAGGAATGCATTATATCACATACACAAAATGAAACTAACCAGATCTGAACGATACTGACTAGGATTTGCAGAGTGCATTAAGGGTTCCCAAGCACTTTCTGTATTCAATCTCATTTGATCCTGACAACACTCCTGTGAGGGAGTTGCTGTTGTCACCCCCAATGTCCAGAGGTCAAGAGAGGCAGTCAGGCAGAATGGATAGGGAGGTGAACTTAAATCCAGAAGACCTGGGTTCAGGTCCTGCCTCTGATGCACACATACTTCTTAGAGCAGTTCTGGGTGCTCTAGGAAACTCTGAGATTATAATTTGCAGAAGAGGTGCCAATCTGCATTGGTAGAGGGCATATAGTCACCTGGGAGTTACTTATACCAATGAAATCATAGGTCTAGTCTCTATCTTTGTCCTTTACAGAAAAGAAACAAGCTGAGAAACGTTAAGTGACCTGCCTAGGTCACACAACTACTAAGTGTCTAAGGTAGGATTTGAACTCCTGACTTCAGGTCTAGTGCTCCAGTTGGGTTGTATGTAGTCAACTGTCTGCTCACTGTATATACTAAGTCATCAACTGGTTGGAGCAAAGGTCAAAGAAAGTAACAAAAAAAGGATATGTGCAATGACATCTGCCCCAAGCCCTGATGTGTTTAAACAAGCTGTCGACCCTAGAAAATGGAAAAGATGACAGCAGCCAGTGGCCTACATACTTTCTCATTTCTATGAGAACCTACAGGAACAGTCTCTGCAGACATCAATGCAAACAGGAGGCTCAAAGAGCATCATTTCCTATAGCAGATTACAGTTGGCTATTCAGACAACGTAAGGGCAGAAAACCAAACCCCAGCATTTGACTCAAGAGAAGAAATGCTGCATGAAAGCAACATATCCCTGCATATGCTAAAATGACATGAGATTCTATGACAGTTGCAACTACAGATCAGCTTAGCTCAATGACCTGATGAAAACTGACACAAAGCAAAGCATAAGACAGGGAAACGCCTGCTCATTCCATAAGGTATTTGCCACTGTCATAGAGGCTGCTCTACATTGAGGCCAAAAGAGAAGGATTCTTTATTGATAGCAAGGTTCTCTAAAAATTATTTTAAAAACCATCCAATCCATGCAGCACTCATTACACACCTATTACATGGCAGGGCTTAGATTCTACTGGGGGTGGTGGTGGCTGTGGGGAAAACACAACATGTAACTGGATAAATAAACACATGATATGACATTCCAATTGAATCAAGTCTGTGAATACTACAGTCTCTTCGATGAAATCCATTATAATTCAAAATAAATTGGTTTAAGTGTCCAGATACATTGAAAAAAACCACACACACAACAGATTTCCCCCAGATTAGGGAAAGAGGTACTGTGCTAAGTGCTTTACAAATATTATTTTATTAGCCTAGCAAATTAGTGGATATGTATAAATGCTGATGTCATTAGTGATGGATAATCCCTCTAACAATGCAGATCAGCCCCTGCTCTGCAACTTAGGATCTTAGAAGTTGTCTGGAGCCCTGAGAGGTTCAGTGACCTCCCCAGGGTCACACAGCCAGGACCCATCAGAGGCAGGACTTGAAGCCAGCTCTTCTTGACCCTAGGCCAGCCCTCCAGCCTCTATGCCACATGGTCTTACTTGGCTTTTCAGTTCATTGCTACAGAGTCAGGAAAACTGAACTAAACTAAGTCATGGGGTGAATCATCAGAAATTTCCCATTGACTTGGAATGATGCACGCAGATTCCCTTTTTCATAAAGGACATAGAGAAGCTTTGAGAAAACACTTTTCTCCACCATAATCTGAGAGAACTTCACTAATTTACACAAAAGCAACATAGACTTCTGACTTGGGGTTTTGTTTTATCCTTGAAAAGATAGTGAATGTCAGGTGCTTTTAAATAAACATCAAACACCTTTGGAGGGGAACACAGCTGGGACTCCCACTCCCATTGCTTTGACTTAACCACTATTTCTTTATGTCACTAAAGGGTGTTTTCAAAGCAGCATCTCATTAATTACAGGTACCTGAGTAGTCAGTAGTACTGCAGAAAAGCCAGTACAAGCCAGGATGCAAAGGCTATTGGCCCATGAGAAGGGGAGAAAGCAGGACTCAACCTTCAGAGCAAGGCAACATGGCCTCCAAAAATCACATCAGGGACAAGTTTCTCCAACTGCCACTTCTTTAGGTAGGGAAGTCTGATCCTGCCACCTCTGCTGTAGCAAAAGCCCAGCTGGATGGTATTTGTCGTGCATAGTATTTTGTGAATTAATCTGAGTTACAAAATATCATCCCTGGAGGTCTTCAAGCAGAGGCTGGGTGACCACTTGTCTGAGATACTGTTGAGAGGATCCCTGTTAAGACATGGGTCAGGCTAGCTGACCTCTGAGGAGCCTTCCATTTGAGAGGTTGTTTGAGAGAAATATTAGAGGCAGCCTTCCTCTACTTGCCATGATCTTTGTGTGTCTAGTTAACACAAAAATACTAGTTGCCAGCCTGTTCAAACACAGAACACCTGCTAACTCCCAGCTGCAGGAAAGTGGGGGTAGGTAAGAATTTACTCAGACCCCCATAAAGCCATACTAAAAAGCCATAGTGGCAGAAATAAATGTTGGAGCCCAATGTCAGTGTCAAAGCCATAGAGTCCTACACCATCCCATGACTTCAAGCAGCAGCAGGTTGGCCAAGTACACTTCTCAGTCTGTACTATCAGCAACACTGACTAAGACATTTCACTACAGCCTGGCAGGTTTAAACAAAATCTCTTTGTGCTCTGAACCTTTCTTTGTTTAAGGTCATCAGCAAGCCCTAACCTACTTTCCAATTCTTTGTTAAAATCGTCAGAAGCCAACAGACTTGAGTGGATAAAGGGCTTTTCCTTTCTCACCAAATGGTCGTGATCTGTTCACCTCTGGTCAGATGCTAAACTATGGCTGAGCATTTTTATATGGTTGTGTTTTAGATCGTGTGCTTTAAATCTAAACCAAATGTTCCCCCATCTTTTAAGTTTCCTTCAGCATTTGAATTCAATGAACTCTTCTTGATTACCATCTTGGATCACCTTTACACAAGTTGTCTCTTTGGGACTTTTTTGTGCAACTGTGAATGGCATCAGTCAAAAGAGGTACTAACTATGCTGTACTCTTCAGTTGGATACCAAAACATGATAGATTTCAGAACTAGGAGGCACTTTGGAGAGTACTTAGTTTTGTTTGGTTTACAGCTGAGGAAAATGAGGCCTTGTTCAAGGACTAGAAATCAGTTCTTTTGCCTCCCGACCCAGTGTATTCTTTCTACTATAGTATATTTCCCTCCCTGGGCTAGCTTTATGTGCCTTACAAGATACTAATAGTTCTTAAAAGTACTGTTAGAAGTGTACTGCCACTGTAGAAGTGTAAACAACTATAACATTTACTAGTGTGAAGACTGTCTAATTTAGAGTTAAATAATCTTCTAGGCTCGTTTTTGTTAAAAATAAGAGAGATAATGTAATTTATCAGCCTGGGGAAGCTAACATCTTGACTTAAAGTATTAAACACAAGAAGACTACTGGCTAGTTAACATCAAAAAATTCTAGTCGTCATACTCAAGCTTATTTTTAGTATGAAGTAATGTTAATGAATGCACTTATAGTATCCTGGTTTTACTATCCGAAATACTCCCTTTATGACTCAATTTATGCTAGATGAAGAATTTTTAATTATTTACCATTTTATTGTCTAGGATTATTCTATATCATCCAGCTGATAATTGGTCAGTATTTACTTGCAAGAATGTGTACCAGAGCAATAGAATCATCAGCAACCTCAGTGGCCACATAACAAAGTCATGCAAAGCTTTACATCCCAATGGCAACTTACAGCAATAAAATTTCAAGGGAATGTTTAGATGCTCTGCTCAACAGAAACAGCTACCCTCACAACTATCACTGATGCTAAATTCCACATAAACATTTAATTGGGGGGCCACCTTAGTGTATTTTAAATAACACACACGGGAAACAGCTCATTTCAAGGGACGATTATTGATCCCTACTGGTTAATTTCTCAAGGCACTAAACCTAGGGCTAGAGATGTATACTCGGCAGTGATCAATCAAAAGTAGGTCCAATAGGCCTCGCCCATAAGCCAGTGCACAGCACTGCAGGGTACTTAGCTGTTTCAGTACTTTCTGTAAGCTGGCAGGCAAGCTTGACCTTGCAAATCATTTGTGGATTTTAAGCTCTCTGAAGCAGCTGTGACACCAAAGAGAAGGTGACTGCCTAGTTTGCAGACTGTGATTCCACTGCTTTTAAGTCCTTGTTTTACAAGCAAAGTACAATGAGGTCTGCAATAGACAGAAAGCAAGTCTCTACTATGACCCAGGATACATACTTGCAATTGCAATTCCATACCTTGGAAGAGTGCATTTATCTTAACACGAGCTGCTGACTAGGAAAATTAAAACCAGCAGATACAAAGTTTCTAAATAGACTAAAAACAAAGAAACTTAGTTGCTACATTAACAGGTCGGAATGGTCAGTTGACACATAAATATCAATATTAAATAACTATTTTGGGCTGATTTCAACAGTTCAGCAACCCACAAAGCATTCAGTTATTTACCCACCATAACATTATTATCAGTTCCCAACCACTAGAAGGGCATGCTAGGTGGTGTTGCAGTGAATACAGCACTGGGCCTGGGGTCAGGAAGACTTGAGTTCAAATGTGCCCTCACACACTTACTAGCTGTGTGACCCTGGGCAAATCACTTTACCCTATTTGCCTCAGCTTCCTCATCTGTGAATTGAGCTGGAGAAGGAAATGGCAAACGGGGTCATGAAGAGTTGGATAAAACTAAAATGATTGAATAACAAAATCCCTTACAATGAAAACAAGTGCTTGCCAGTCGAAGAGTAGTATAATGCTACTAGAGGGTCCTGGGCCCTACTCAGTTTGGGATACATCTCTGCTTCCAACGTCGTTGCATGTGGAGGCAGTGGTAGAAGAGAGCTTTGGGGGTGACTGAATTCCAGCCCTATCAAGCTGGGTGGCATGAAAACTGGCTAACAGGGAGGGAATCTTACTGCTGTCAAAGGCACTTTCAATGGCTCAGGGATTTGTGTTTTCACTTATATCAATGTTCTTCAAGGGTTCCATCATGACTTCAACAGTTGGTCTGAAAGAGTACATGCTGGCTAAATTGCAATCAGGTGACCCAAGCCCCTCTGAGCTCTATAAAAATGCACTTCATCTGATTACCTTTTTTGTCATGGGATAAGGGAAGAGCTAGCAGAAAAAAATCACTAAAACCTGATGACTTTGTGACAATGGAGCTAAAGCAGGAGGGCACCACTAAAGCCACCAAGCCCAACACTTGCATTTTACAGATGACAAAACTGAAGCCAAGAGAGCTTGAGTGACTTCCCCAGTACCACAGAGGTGGTATTTGAACCCAGGTCTTCCACATTCCAAGTCCAGCCCCGATTCACTAGGCTATGTTGCCTCTTAGAGGGAATCTATGGCTACTAAATGTAATTCCCAGGTGTGTAAACCAAGTGTCTCACTATCCTGAATGAACACCTGAAATAAAGAGTTTAGTTCAACCATAATTGACAAAAGAAATAGGAACCCATCTTTAGTGAATCTGCTAATACTATTTTACATCGACTGACTTAATAGACACACGTTCATTCCTTAACCAGAGCATAGGCAATTCTGGTGTTTGTTCTCCATTCATAACTTCAGAACATGGGAAAATTTCAGTTTTTTAAGCAATTGAATGTATATGAACAAGGGACAGAAAGATTAGGAAATGCAACCACTTCAATGGGCATTAAAAAAGAGGGCTTCCCACATACTACTCTTCTGGGCTGATTGTGTAAGAATGTTGTGGTTTTCTAAAAAAAATTTAATTTTGCATGTAAAGAATATAATTCAGTTTACATTTTGTTGCGGAGATATTTAGCCACATACTTGTACAAGGCCAAAATTTCAAATTAAGGAAAATAACCAATTCTCCAAATCAGAACACTCATGAAGATCAATTTGCTCACAATAAAATGATTTTTTTCTGAAAGGTAATAGCAAAAGTGGTAATTATTACAACTGGAGTCCAACGACCATGTTCAAGTTTTCTGAAGATTTGCCTATTATAACAGATGATGATTTTCTTTTTTTTTTATTTGCATGTTGAAGCTCCAGACCTTGAACAAAAGCAACTCTGTCAACATGTTAACAAGTAAAAGGCATTTGACTCAAAAAATCGGTCAAGGATCCTCTCCACTGACTACCTAAGGTAGCAAACAAAACTTAAGCAGCTACTTTGTGGCTATTGCAACGAAGTCAGCAACGTTACTTACCCGATAATCTCTGGATATACTTTCAGATGGCACTGACCCTGAAATCTGACTAGAAATTGTAGCAGCTATTAGCTGTTTGCACCATTCAACATGAGATCCTGTAGGGCTAAAAGAAAGATTGTAATTAAAATCTTTCAAATTATACAGGCTCCCAAGGGAAAGTGAATTTAAATATACAGTCATATCTAGGTAAGATGTGTATTTTCTAGAACGCTTAGCTATTATTATAATTAACGTAAGAATTTAAATGCTGGCTGAAGGGCCTCAGTTGTATTTGAATTTAACTCAGATATGGACATTTTCAAGATTTCAACAGTTATATGTGTAATTCTCTACGTTTGTAAATATATTCAGTTAGGATATCCATGAAAAAGAAAGTATTGCTAATGTCACTCATGAGAGGCAGTGGTGGCATAGAGGCTAGAGGTCCAGCCTCAATCAAGGGCACCCATTAGCCATAGGACCACAGGAAAGGTAACCCAGGCAACTTCTCAGTACCCACAGTTCTCTAGGAAATCACAGATCAATCTCCCCTTCCCCCTCAAAAAAAAAAAAGCATTTATAGAAAACGAAACCTCAAATAGAACACATACCTAAGGCTCGGGTCTACAAAAAGCAGATAGGTTATATCTTATGCATGCCTAGCTCACAGTTGCTATTAGGCTATTCAGTAAATTTCTCGTTATTTTAGAATCTGGAAGACCTGCATATTTTAGGGACTTATGAATGTCAATCTTAGTGAATCACATTCATAAGCAGTTCTACACCAAGTAGGCACCCAAATGCTTACTGCCTAAGAACTGGAAGGCCTCATGACAGCTTACAACAATGCTAGCACACTCCCAGGAGCTGAGATTTCCCAGTATTCTCGTAAACCATAGATTGCCTTCAGGAGTTGCTATGGCTGAAACTATTTACCACCTGGTGGCTGCTACTTTGGTGATGAGTCTCTCTGACAAACTGGTCCATGGATGGCAGAGTCTTTTCAGAGTCTGAGCTTTTCATGCTTGGTAGTTTAGTATCTGCCAGAACTCTAATTCCATCAGTGTAGAGAGCTTCTGAAAAGCCAACGCCAACTCAACATGATGAAAATAGGCATTAGCAGAGGTATATATACCAATTCCTATTACAACAGTAGCTGTTGCCTCCTAGGTGTAATACTTTATGTGACCTAAATGTAGATGTGCTCTCCCATACCCCTTAACCGTCAATATCTATTCAGAGATAGAATTACAAAAACAATGAGGAGGGTGCCCACTCCGGGAAGGTTCTCTAAGGAAGAGTGTCCTGATTTTATTATTGGTTGTATAGAAAAGCAATATTCCTCACTCTGACAAGCCCCCCCACCCCCCATCTAGTTAATTGCCTCTCTTCTCATATTGATCTCCTTTCTTCTACTCACAGGACCACTCCCTAGATCACACCCTTGTTACCTCTCCCCTGGACTATTCCACCAACCTCCTACTGGGTCTCCCGACCTCTACTGTATCCCCTCCATAGCTGCCAAAGGGAAATTCTTAATGCACAAGTTTGTGTCCCGCAGCTCCTTCCTCTTGCATCGAGGGGAAAGTACAAAATCCTGTGCTTTTTAAAGCCCTTTACAATCTGGCTTAAACCAGAATTCAGGTTTATTGTGCATAATGAGATTTCCTACACTCTTTGGTCCAGCCAAACCGGCCTTCTTCCCTGTTGTACTTTACACAACACTTCATCTTCTGTCTCTGTTCCTGCCTCGCCTCCACCTCAGACTCTCTAGCTTCCTGGAAAGCTCAGTTCAGGCACCACCTCATATATTGGCCTTGGTCGATCCACTCCTAAACAGTAGTCATCCTCTAACTAATGACATTGCCTTTGATTTACTTCCTATAGTCTCATTCCCAGGATAAGAAGCCCCTCCTTGAAGGGTGGAGACTGTTTTGTTTTTGCTTTCACTTTGGTCTTTCTGTCCCCATTACCTGGCCCAGAGCTTGGTACACAAGAGGCACTAAATAGATGCTTGTTGACTGATATATTTATTCTAAAGTGAATTTAGATTCCAAGATAACCTCAGGTTCTATCTCATTTTCTCATTCAAACCAGAAGTACAATTTATCCAGGTGCCACCAGGAGTTTTTTAATTTTTGAACATAACCATCCTTTTAGAAAACCTTCATGTATTTGTTCATTTGATTAATCAATGAGTCCTCAGGTTGAAGAGCAGTGTGGTATTAAGGAAAGAAAACTAGATTTGTAATCAGAGGGCTTGGGTTCAAACCCTGCCTCTGCTATTTGCTACCAGGGGAACTTTAGACAATTTATTAACCTCTCTGAGCCTCAGTTTCCTCCACTGTACAATGAGTAGGTTGGACTAAAAGACCTCTAAGGTCCATTCCAGCTCTCAGCCTGGAATCCTTAATCATACAGATGGCAAGGCTCTGTTAGCACACATAACCAAGCACACAAGTATTCATTAAGAAATAAAGGAAGAAGGAAAGACGTTAACTTTACAGTTGTCAGAGTAAAGAAACTTTCCAGACCTTTCAAAAGCACATCTCTTCTTAAATCTATGAACAATAAAGTATCAGTTGGCATACATATACATACACACACACACACTTTAATTATCCTATCCTAGATCACTATTTCTACCTGCTCTCCTCTTCAGCAACAGGGAGAAAATAGGAAAAAGAGCAGATTTTCATTTTTCTATTTAATTTTAAGTCCTATTTATTTCCTTGGTTGATCAGAGGTTTTTTTTTATACTGTTGTTTGCTGTTTGTCTTCTAGTGGCTCCCCCTCTTCAATGTAAATATCAGGGATTTGAAATAAACCATTTCCAAGTAATTACTTGAAAGGACACCAGACTTGGCATCTAGTGCTGGTTCTGCCCTTAACCAATACTGGTTTTAGTCACATATAAAAAGTGGAGGTTGGCTTAAAGAATGTTTGTGGCACTTCCCCTCCCAGCTCTACCATTATGTGATCTAATTACTCAGTTTCTGGTTACTACAAATTACAATGAAAAGACCTGCTAGACAGTGTCCAAAGTCACAAAAAGTAGGCATATCACCCACAAATTCATAGCATGTTATTATTAAAGTTTCTAATTTCATCGTTAAATAAGTTGTAAACAAGATTCACAGGTAGTCATTTTTTAATGAGGCAACCAGAGAGGGGAGAGCAATTCTAGTGAAGCAACAGCAAGGCCCAGGTTTTTTTTCGTTGCTCACTCTTTTGGAAACTCCCTAAAGTTCAGGACTTTGGGATGACTAAGACAGAAGTCAATATCCGAAACTGCCAAATTTTTAATGGTATTTTCTTCCTCCTTATAATTCTCTCTAGTGCGACGGCTGTCAATGAAACGGCAACGAATGGGCCAAACCAGAGGAATCAGGTTCCAAGATAGCCCAAAGCTCTGCCTGTGTTGTTCAGTGTGCTCACATTTGTATGTCAAATGTAAACGAGAATAAAGAACTTCTTTTACGAAGTTTCATTCTGAGAAGGAAGAACCTGCTTTCTCCCCCTCACTGATGGTCTTGAAAGATTACACCAAGTCCACCAACCCAGTTTTTAAAACGTGCTAATCCGAATCCCTTCTCGCCCCCGCCAACCCCACCCCCCCCAACAAAATACTAACGCACAATTTGAAACTTACAATACTTTTCCTTTTCTTTAAATAAACAGGGCCGGAAGAAAGGTTTGTAAGGAGGGCAAACAAGGAGGTTTTTCGCCAGCGATCCGAGGGTGGAGCTAGAAGAGCAAGTTACTTGGGCAAAGGAAACAAGGAGGCAACGCTAGGCAAGATTAGGAGCAGCAGGTGGAGTGGGGGTGGGGGTGGGGGTGGGGCGGTGCTCCCAGATCTCACCTGGATCCAGTCAAGCTTTGCTTTTCTTAGCATCCCCACTGCTGTCACAGAGCCGGACGCATAGAAAGCGCTTAAGAAATGCTTATTGACTGAGGGAGGTCCAGCCAAAGCCCGGGGGAGGAAGGGACGCGAGATGCCCCTAAAAAGCTAAAACACAGGGGGGGCGGAGGGGGGAGCCGAAGGCAGGAAGTCCTCCTGCATCCCCAAGAAGGCAAGCGAAACGTGTGGGCTGGTGGGGCGGCGCAGGAGAGGCAGGACAGCTGGGGGAACCGGCCTGGACGCTGCTCTAAGCTCGTGCCGGGGGGGCGGGGGGGTAAGCTCCTGCCGGGGGGGTGGAGGGGTCGTGCCGGGGGAGGGGGAGCTCCTGCTTCGGGCTCCCCCTCGCCTCACCTGTCCAGGGTCTCCACGCTGGGCTGCCGCGAGCCCACGGCCAGGGCGCCCACGGGCCGGGGAGGCCTCCGGCCGGTTCCGAAGCCGCCCAGGCCCCCGCCGCCGTCCGCGCCTGGCGCCCCCGGGTCCATGGCGGCGCCTCGAAGTTGGGGGGCGGCTGGCTCGGGCCTCGCCAAAGCGAGCTGCGAGGGAGCTGCACGGGAGGAGGAAGAGAAAGCGGGCAGGGGGCTCGCCAGGCGCTGCCTGGGGCCGCCGCCTTGGCTCTGCGGTCCGCCTAGGACGGCTTCAGGCAGCCCCTTCCAGCCGCTCTCCTGCCGCCAGCCCAGCCGCCGCCGCCATTAGCAGTCACCTGGCGACTCCTTGCTACCCACAAGGCCCCGCGCCGCCTGGCCCCCGCAGGGGTGGCTACTCCCCAGGCCGGGAGGGGAAGGGAGGGGAGGAGCTGACGACCGCGGGACTTCCCCGCCTCCTGCCTCTCGGGAGGATGCTACTTCCCCACCTTGGACCCGCTACATTTCCCGGTGTGCTGGCCTCACCTAGGAGACCCCACCTTGGGTATCTCCGTCCTCCCGCCTAGGGGCTGCTTCTTGGAACGCGGGGGTCTTAACCTGAGGTCGGTGGATTGATTTCAGCCCGCGAACTTGGATATTAAAAAAAAAAAAAGACTGCTTTTCGGTAACCTTTGGTTTCCTTTGTAATGCGTTTTATTTTATGTATCTAAAAATATGATGCTGAGTCTTTACCAGACTGCCCACAGGGTCCAGGACACACAAAAAAGTTAAGAGCCCCTCAGGGTGGGGGTGCAGCCTGATTGGATTGTTTCGTGAAGCTTTCTCAGGAAAGCTCCAGCTAGGGACAATCCCGGCCACGTCCCTTCAGCTCCCTGAGCCTCAGTTCCCTTATTTGAGATGGATACAATGATAGCTACAGTTTCTTCTAGTTTTAGAATCATAGTTCTGTGATTCCCAAGATGCCTCCAGTATAAAGTACAAACTCCTGTGTCTGGCCTTGAAAGCAGACTGGATCAGACACATCTTGCGTATCCCCATGTCCATTCCACGTTCCGGCCAAATCTCGGTACTTGCTGTTTCTCAAGCCAATTTCTGCACCTTTGCACAGGCTCCCCGCCCCCTCCATCCCTACTCCCACCTGGAATATGTTCCTTTCACCTCTGCCTCTTGGAATCCCTAGCTCCCTTCAAGCTTCGGTTCACTCAGTGTAACTTCGCTACACAGCCGACCTCCTCAAAGTTATTGCCATTAACCCCCCCTGCCCTCCCCCCACAACAAAAAGATAAAAATTCTTTGTATCTCTTTGGCCATATTTTGTATTGACTCGTGTGCACATTTGAGGCCGGGGGCTATTTAGTTTTGATCCACCTATCTGCAATGCCTAATGCCAGCATCTTGCCGGCGTGAAATAAATACTCTAATGGTTCTGTTTTCTTTTACAAAAGTCATTGGAATAACCCTTAAATCTTCCCATACTTCCCACATCCCATCGATTAGTTGCCAAATCGTGTGGATTCTATCGCCACAACCTTTCTTGGGTGTCTCGGCACCTCTCCCCTCCTTCAGGCCGTTATCACTCAATAGGTGACCGAGATTATCAGAGAGCTTCTTAAGTGGTCTCCTAGTCTGGTTCCTGTTTCTCCCCTCTCCAATCCATCTCAGAACTGCTGTCAAATTGATATTCCAAAAGGTCAGACCATATCACTCCTCTTCTCAATGAGCTCCGGGGGCTCCCCATTTCCTCTATGATAAATACCAAATCCTCTGTTGACATTTAAAGCACTTCACAATCTGGCTCCTGCTGAGCTTCCTAGGCTCATTTCACATTACTCCCACTCATACGCTCTAGGTGCCAACCCAACTGGTTGCTGTTTTCCCTTACCCCGAATTCCATCATTGGCCTCTACTCAGTCATTCAGCACTTATCAGACACTTCCAGTGGGGGTCCTTTAGTTTATCTTTGACCTTGACCTGCCAACCCTCAGCCCTGGATTGCTTCCACTCTCTGTTACCTTTGTTCATATGCCACTGAACAAATCGGAATAAAATTGGGAAACAGTTCTGATTGGATCCACTAATACACTTGTTTTACATAATCTCAAGTGGGCCCTCCCAGTGGCAAGGCAATTCTTTCTTACCTCACTATCCCACTCACCATGGTGGTTTTTCCTAACCTTTCATTCCTTCTCAAACCTCCCATGGCTCCTCCTCTCAATCTCTGGCTGAGAACTTTGCCTTATATCTCACTGAAAAATACTGAGGCCATTCACTGAGAGTTCTCTCCTTTCCCCTCCTCTTCATCTCACGTCACACAGATGCCCTTTGCCATTACCTCCACTTTCACCCCTGGGAAGCTGCTCCTGTTGCCAAGGCAAACCCTGTATATGCACAAGTGATCCCACTCCATCCCATCTAATCCTGCGCTGCCTCCTTTATTATCTCCACACCCTCATTTTTCTTCACTCTCTTCTTTTCTACTAGCTGCTTTCTATTGCCTACAAACATGCCCACGTCTCCCTCATCCTTAAAAACCCCCGCTATAAGCTTTTGTCCCACATCTCTCTTTCCTTTTGTGGTTAAACTCCTTGGGAAGGGCATCTACAACTGAGACCTCCACTTTTTCTTCTCTCACCGTCTAAGTTTATATTCTCATCATTTAACCAAAACTGCTTTCTCCAAAGATACCAATGATCTCAAGTGCCAAATCTAAGGCTCTTTTCTCAATCCTTTTCCCTCTTGACCTCTGCAGAATTTGACACTATCACCAGCTTTCCCTTGATACTCTTCTCTCTTGGCTTTCCTAACACCACTCTCTCCTGGTTCTTCTCTCTGACCCCTCCTTAGGCTCCTTTGCTTGATCTTCCCAGGTCAAACCTCCTAACCCTGCATGTCCCAGAAGGCTCTGTCCTGGGATTGCTTCTCTTCTCCCTCTACACAAATTCTTCTGGTGATTTCATCAGTCCCACGTATTGAAGTATCATTCTTTTGCTGGCTATTCTTAAATCTATTTTTCTAGTCCTAACGTCTCTCCTGACCACAAGTCTTTCATTTCCAACTGCCTATTGGACATCTCAATTTCCTAGACATGTTAAATTTGACATGTACAAAACTGAACTCATTATATCTCCACCCCTAATTTGACACCCTACACTTCCCAGACTTCTCCCCACATACTCTGCAATCGATGGACACCGGCCTCCTTGTTATTCCTTGCACAAGACACTCCATCTCCTAACTCTGGGCATTTTCACTGCTTGTCCCCCATGCCTGGAATGCTTTCCCTCCTCATCTCTGCCTCCTGGCTCCCTCCAAGTTCCAGCTAAAATCCCACTTTCTACAAGAAGCCTTTCCTGATCTCCCTTAATGCTAGTGTTTCCTACCTTATCTCCAATGTATTTTTCAGTTTGTTTACATAGAATTCTTTGCTTGTTATCTCCCCCATTAGACTGTGAGCTTCTAGAAAACAAGAACTATGTTTTGCTTTTCTTTGTATCCCTAGGGCTTAGCACAGTGGCTGGCACATAGTAAGTGCTTAATAAATATTTACTGACTGATTGATCCAGCGTCACATAGTCAGTGTGTGTCTAAGACAGGACTTAAATGTAGATCTCCTTGACCCCAGGCTTGTCCTCTATCTACATCAGAAATGTCAAACATGCCAGGTGCAGCATTGTCAGCCAGAACCATATTAAAATGTAATTGAGAAATTCTTAATAAAATATAGAATAAAATATACCTAGCACTTTAAGACTAAGTCAATATGAGTCTCAAAGGGATCCTTATGTACTAATCAGTGTCCCCGTTTCTATTTGAGTTGAACACTACTGGACTATGACACTCAATAAACATTTGTGATAATGTACTTTACTCATAAAATTACTTTTGATGCATTTAGAAAGGCTTAGAAGAACTGGGAAAATTCAGGAGCAGAAGCTATTTTCTCCATTTCTTGTGCATTAAAAAATTGTTTTGGATGGGGATGGCTATTTTTGGTGTGTATTTCTTTTTGCAGTGCCGCCCCTCCCCCCGCCCCTGGGATGGTGGCAGTTGGGTGCTGTCTCCTTCCTCTGACCTACACTCCCCTAGCAGGATCTTTAATATGCCCAGAACAAGTCACTGAGGTGAGACTCAACCATGAAGGGTGGGGACTGTAGCACAGGGAGCAAGAGGAAGTGAAACTGGAGACAAGTATCAATTAGAGAGACTGTGCTTCCAACTTGCCTACTTTGATACCTGTCTCTCTACATACATTGTTGTTGTTCAGTCGTGTCTGACTCTTCATGATCCCATGGACCATAGCCTGCCGGGTCCTTCTGACCTAAGGGGCTCATGTTCCAGTGTCGTATCTTTTATCATTCTAATACTGTCCATGGGGTTTTCTTGGCAAAGATACTGGCATGGTTTGCCATTTCTGTCTCCAGTTTTATGCAGGCGGAGGTTAAATGACTTGCCCAGGATCACAAAGCTAGTGTCTGAGGTCAAATTTGAACTGGTGTTTCTGATTCCAGGCCCAGTGTGCTCTACCCACTGCACCACCTAGCTGCCCTAACAGCCTTTGCCTAATAAATGGCTGTATTGTGAAAATACTACACAGGAGAGGGATACTAAGAAGAGAAGCAAAAGGGTTCTCAAGGCCATGATCAGAAAGGGAGAAATTCCAGATCCAATAGGATGCAACCATAGAAAGTTACCAGTGGCAAGATGCTAGGGAGGCTTCTATTCAACGGTGCCTTGGAGACATAATTCTGTCTTTGGTTGGAGCCCACGGGCCTTGTGGCTTGGAGGTAACCCTGGGTTCCCAATGGCCACGAAGTACAAGCTTTGGCAGGTTATGACAAACTCATTGCCAGGTTGGTCTCAGTAAGTGATGAATTTTTGTCTACTAAATCTTAGGTGTGATCCACCTTTCATATCCGAAGTAACACCCAATTACCAAGAAATCACAGATTCTCATCCCAGTGCTCAACTCAGGTGTCATGTCCTGGTATCATGCCCTCCCTGGTTCTATATGACTAGTGCCCTCCCCCTCTTAACAATACTTTCTCTTGATTCTTTACATGTCATATATTCTTGCTAAAATGTGGAACTTACTAAGGGCAGAGTTATTTTTGTCTTTGTCTAATACCTAACAAAATACCTCAACACAGTAGGCACTTCATGCTTGTTGTTGAGAGGCATAGGATCCAGAACATGGGAGGTGACAGTCCCAATGTATTATGCCCTACTTAGACCATATGTGGAAGAGTGTTCAGCTTTGGGAACCACAGTTTAGGAAGGCCCTAAACCCCAGGTTAGGAACCTCTGCTCTAGAAGGAAAGATAAACCTTCAATTAACAACTTTGTAATAAGTTCAATTAAAGCAGGTTAAAAAAGAGCCAACCCTATAAAATAAAATTAAATACATAGATATATCTAGATCCTTTCCCCCCAACCGCTGTAGGTTTTGAGATTTAAAAATAAATTCCTTAGATTATGTAAATGAAGACAACTGTTCTTATCTGTCCTTTCCTTACTCAGAAAGCCAAACAACTTCAATTGAGGCAAGCACCATCTTGTGGCAAAATTGTTGTACTGCATGAATAATCAAAATCACTAACAGTCCGAAAGGATGTTGACTTGATAGTCAACGAATATTTATTAATCCTCTACCATGTGCCGTGCTCCTAGGAAAGAGGATAGAAAACTAGCCTTGGAGTCGAGAAGGCTGGGCTTCCAGCTCTGTGCCTCAGTTTCTTTGTCTTTAAAAGGCGGATGATTACAGCACCTGTGTTTTGCAAACATTAAAATCCTACATAACTGTTAGCTATTGCTGTTATTTTTCATCTTGTCCTCCTTTTTTGGATAGAATTTAGATAGGAATGGTCCTAGGACAAGGATTTATTGGTCTATTATTATTCTAGCATTCCTATTTCTCTTACTATTTTCTCTTATTCTTTTATATTTCACGGTATTACCACTGTCACAGGAAATTGGCCCCAGCACGGATGAAATGATGTGTGTATGTCTGGACAAAGAACGGAGGAGGATGACTTATTTACCACAGAAGCATTTTGCATAGGAATGAGTAGTATCTACCACAGATTTAGAACAGGAAGGGACGTTGAGAACCTTGGAGGCTACTGAGTCCAACCATCGAATATTACAGAGGAGGCGACTGGAGCCCAGAGAGATTGGGGGCTTCTCCAAAGTTCCCTAACTAGGAAGCATGTGAGGCAGGATTCTAACCCAGGGCTTTTGACTCTATATCCAGCTCCCTCTCCACTCTACCATGCTGCTACAAACTTGAAAAAGACAGTAGAAGAAATCTTCTCCAATCTTATAGTCACTTTCCACTCAATGGGCTAAGCATTCATTATTACGTATTTAAGGTACCCAATTTTAGACAGAATTGTGACTCTTTTCCTTGGTCCAAACTCTTGCTACCTCATTTCACTACTTGCCACAAATTGTAAATACTGAAAGAGGCAAATTGGCAAAGCAATGGTTCCAGTTATTCACTGTCTTGTGCATTGGTTTTAGGGATGGAAAGGACCTTAGAGGTCACTGGGTCCAACCTTTCCATTTTAGAGAAGAGTAAGTGGAAGCTCAGAGGGGTTGGGAGATTTCCTTAAATCACATAATAAGCAGAGGAGGGACTTGAACCCAGGTCACTGACTCTATCACTATACCATTCTCTATTTCTCAAATGCTTTTTACAAAAAAAAGAAAGGTATTAGATTTGAGATTCCATAAAATCCTGCTTAAGTATCACCTTTTAAAAAGTAAGAGAAGTCTATAAAAATGATTTAGGTGAATATTTATCTTATTATTGAGTACTGATAATTGTCTTATAAAAAGATATACTAGAGAAATCATTATGTTGCACAGAGAACTAATCCAAAGAATGGATATCATTTAAAATGGTGAGACAAAAAAGTTGAAATAAGAAAATCCAGGCTGAAGTAGTTTAAAATAAGGACAGATAAATACCATGGTAACAAAAGGAGCCTCCTGGATGCATACAAACCATGCGGCCACTCAGACTGTATGTGAAGATGCTCATAGCTTTAAAAGAACACAAAACATTAAAAGTATTTTCATAGCCTTTTATTTAACGATCGCCAATTTCACTTTAAAGACAAATGAAAACTTATCCCATTACAGTTTTGTTTTCTGATGCATTATCCAACTGAACAAGTTTTTCCAGGCAAGTCTTGGAATGAATTACTTACTCCATCAAAAGAGAGGATGCAATCTCATCTGGCCTCTGGATGTCTTAAGGAGATCTGCTTAATGTCATGAAATGGCAAGACCACTAGTTACAACTCTTGCCTTATGAGATTCACCCGAGTTGAGTTTATTCTCAGAAAATATTAAGTAAAAAATCACATTCAGCTTTATAATTTCTCCCCTACTAAAAACTGCTCTCTTCCCCATGAAGCTTCGCTCTGTATCTCCATCGCAGAATTTTAAAAACAAAATCCAGAGTAAAGGCAATTATGCTTTCAAATCTGTATTATAAAGTTATATATGTATAAGTCGCTCCAAGCGGAAAACATATATTTGAGTCTCCTTGCTCACTGAATTAATGCACTTACTTAAATGCCCATTAACTAATACTTAGAGAGCTTTTGAAGAACCTTAGAACACTGCTACTGAAATACAATGAAAAGCATACAAAACATAGAAAGAGTAAATTATAGGTAGAAATCCTGGGAATTTAGAACATAATACAAATAGTTATTTCCCTGAAAATATAGTGCAATTTTTTAGTACAATACATTGATCATAGCAGGTGTTCAATTATTATTGCAGTGAAAAAGTTTTTATGACACATCCCAAAGTCCTATTAAGCTATTATGCTTAATTTTTATGGGACTACAACGTGTGGTTAAAATGCAATGCATGAACTATTTATATTTACAGTGTTACAGTGTTTAAAAAAAGCGTGATCATGTTGAGAGCCATTTCTCTACTTCCATAATGTGTACATTACAGCACTGCGCTCTGGATGGCTTATTTGGTAGACCCACACGGCTATGGCCTATACAATAATTTACAAAGATAAGTTTCTCCTTGCTCAGATAACTACTTGAAAATATAATCACATCAGCTATAAATAGTTCTTTACAAATTACTGTAAAACATATTGAATGTATCTGAATAGCCTAAATGCTTCCCCAAATAGGTTTACCATATGAATTAGTTCAAATAGCAAAGAGAAAGGTTTGTGCTGCTTAAACTGCATTTAAAAGCACTGAAAGGCATACCCGAAAAAAAGCAAAATTGCCAAATGCTTCAAGTAAGAGGTTGTAGAATCAGTTTTATGTCCTAATTGGAAAAACCATTTAAACTGAAACTTCTCACAATCCTCTCAAGGACACACACCCTCAGATGAAATGTAGCCATGGAGAGTCACCTTAGATTTATAACACAGCAAAAAAAAAACCCACAGGAGAGATGCTCAATCCAACTTTGGTACCTATGCAGGCTGCTCTGGCCAGGCACAGACTTTCAGAAAATATTGACAAGAGCAGCACAGTGGTGACATTTAGAATGAGGCTATAACGAGGTTTTGTCCCAAACTGAAAACCAGTCCCTACTTTAGACAACTTTTTGAACAGAAGATATTTCGAAAATGCTTGGAAAGCTGATAAGTGTTTTATCATATTTAATTGAGGCCTACCAGAATGATGTTTTCTTGGAAAAATAAACCTCTCTTAAGTCTACTGAAATGGACCTGTGACCGCATTGGCGGGGGTGTGCTCCCGACACATCCCTGCTTGCCCAGACTACGCAACTCTTCTCTACATCCTTCCATTAAGTTTGCCATGGGGTGAGTTTAAATATGTCTGAGACAAAGTTTCATTTCCAAAATGAGGAAAAACTCTCACCTACAATGACTTTTCCTAAACGCATCATTTGCAATGGTAAAGAATTTGGCCATTATTCAAAACATCTTACTTCTGGAGACCTACACTAAGCAAGTTTGATTTTTATATTGGCATTAACACTAGCATTTTTATATCTGCTTGCATTTTAGACAATGTAAAGTAATGTAAGCTGTTAGAATAAACTCAGGAAAAAAAATCTATTCCTAACTTTTAAACCCCTAATTTAAAACACTGATGCTTTGTTTAAATACATAAAGTAGATTGTATCCATAGTATTTAAGATGTAAACTACAGTTATATTAATAAAAACACTTTAAAAAACTAATTGCATTACATTTTTCTCAAAACCCTTCCTAGTATTCCAATGGCTGTGAGGATGCTGCATCTCCCTCCGATGGTGGACTATGAAAGGCACATGTTTAAGAGGTTAGGACTGCGCTAGTTCAAGCTCTATGTGGATGAAAAAAAAAGAAAAAAAAAGAAAAAGAAAAAACCCTAAGAAAAATGTGCAAATCGGAAGCATTCAAAAATTCCTCTTTTAGAACAGGAGATCTAAACTAGCGCGGAGTTCTCCTTTTAAAAGGGAGTTTGGACATGGGGCATCATTTGGGAGGTGGCCGAAGAGGAAGCCGAGGAGCTGGCGAGCTTGGCAGAGTTGGTCATTTTCATTTCTTCCAGCCTCTTCACATATTCATCCCGTAAAGCCAAAAGCTCCATGTAACGCTGCTCCACTGGGTTTGGCTGCTGGAGAGACACACACACACACACACAGACACACAAATGGGGCACTCTTTACTTTGACCATATTGTAAAATGCCACTCCAGTAACTGAATTTGCCTTGAAACCTTGAAATCGATGCATTTCAGCAAAGATGATCAAAGAGCAAAATGCCATTTCTCAATCTCCATTTTTCCCCATTAACTTCAAATTCAGGAGATACCCATTACAAGATCAGGTGGCAGCTCAGCCAGCAGACAACAGCATACATATGTATGTGCACCAGGCAGCTAGCAATGCTATTAAGAGTATCTAAGGTCTCAAAATGCAGACTTCTTTGTTTTCCTTTTAACTTTTCTAGTACTGCTGTAGTGGAATGACATTTTGAAAATAATTAAACGCAACTCAATCTCACGTTGTTCAGCTTGCTACTGTCTACTGGAATGTTTTTTTTCCTTGACCTAATCAAGTCCTAACCACCTCCACCCTGAATCAAGAACACAAACAGCTGTGACCAAAGCAGTTGTTCTCAAAGGACACTGTGAGAATCTAAAGGTGAGAGGTGAGGGGCAAGGAGCTGGTCTCTTAGAGTGCCGATGCTCCTAATATGACAAAATGGCTACTCTTGAGTCTGTTGGGAATATTCTGCTTCTAGTTAATGAGGATATTGCAAAACTTCACTGGTGCTCCACCAAAAGCACCATAGTCTTCTTGTGAATTCTGCCCGGGATTTTTTATTTTCATTTATTTTGGGGGGCTAGGGAGAAGTTGATGCACTGAAGGGTTGCTGATCAGGCTGCCGTGGTTCCCAGACCCCACTACTTTGAGAACCACCACAGTGGAGGTTCCCCTTAGGCCAGGTTTCTTTTTTTTCTCCACCCAAACACCATGTCATGTCCACATACCATGCACCCTTCAGGTGCTCCATCAGTGTCTGTTTACCGGTTAGCTCACTGAAGCTGCTCACTACTTGGCTTCCTGACTAACCCCTACGTGCAGTACAGAATTGTGCTGCATTAACTTACAATTCAATTTTAAGGTCTTTTTTTTTCTCAACAAATCCTATGAAAAAAGGCCAGGCACAGAGCTCCTGGATGTAAAGATATGAGCATGCACCCCATTGTGGTAAATCATCCAGACAATTGACTTCTTTTATTCTTCTGTTGTCTTCCAAATGAAAATCTGCTCAAGGAAGAACATTGCTATCTATCCAAGCTCAATTACATCCCCAAGTCTTCAATTACTCTGAGCTTATGCGAATATAAAGGAAATGGATCCTACTTGTGCTTTTCAAACCCAATTCTTCATTTATTATTCCTCCCTTTATCTGGTCACAAATGAATTGCTTTTAATTCCTCTGATTTTCAAGGAGACCTCCTATTGCCAAAATGAAAAGGAAGCCTGCAATCTCTACAGAAAGCACCAACCTATTACTTCTAATTACCAGTGGCAAAAAGGTCAAAATGAACATAGAGAAGCCACATTTTATAAGAGAAGTGTAGTGTTGTAGCTATGGGCTATTATTAAGGAAAACATTTTCTGTAATTGCAGTAAAAAAATTCCGTAACCCTGGAAAAGTGTTTAGTTCTTTACTTGCTACTGGAAACACTGAAACTCTTGCTAAGTAAATTCTCCCAGATTCAGCCAGCCAATGTTCTCAGGCCCGGGAATCTCAAGCTTCCCAAAAGAATACACATCGCTAAGCAGCAGGAGCCTTTTTCATGCAAGCATCAGAGACCTTAAAACACAAGTGCCAGCTCAAAACTGGCAACACACCAATGAGAGAAAAGAGTACCCTGACTGGCATCTTACCAGCTGCCTGAATGGCATAAACAATATAGGAGACAGAATACAGAAAAGGGAATCTGCTGGTGCCCAAAAATTCCTGTCTCAATAAAAGCATGTTTCTTCCCAAAGGCTGGATTGTAAAGGTTGGTCTGTTGGATACAGCATGTTCCTAAATCTCCCCACCAAAACTTCAGGGAAAAACTTAAGCACAAGAATACTGAATACTTGGAATGCTCAGAACAAATAGCTAAGTGAAGGGATACCAGGCTGTTCAGTAAACGGAAGGCTCCATGGACTCGAAATGAGATGCAGGGCTTTTTACTGAACAAAACAAAAAAACCCACACATGGCTTTTATTTTGGGTTGGCCAAAGAAGACTTGGTGTTCAATAACCAGTCAGTTAGCCTTATTTTGGAGTTAAGGCCCTCAGTAAAAAGAAACAATTCCCATGCTGGTGCCCTAGAAGATATAGCAAGACCTGAATGGGGAAAAGGGCACAATCCATCTTCTCATCCTAAGAGTTAGCCTCTAAGGCAGGTTGGATCAATGCATAGGAGAGTGTAATATTGTTTATGTGATAGCTAACAACTTTATGATGTTAAAGGAAGTACCTGGACCAACACAATTCAGAAACTTCTAAACTTCTGTAGGTGGTAGGAAGTTTATAAAATATCATAGTGTCTATGTTGGCTTTTATTGTCTTAGCTACTGGTTTAAATAAACTTTTCAACAAACAAAACCTGATTTCCAAGTACTTCTTTTGGGTTTGGTAGTTTTTCTCATGATATTCAAAAACATTCCCACCAGCATAATCTAAGATGGAGAAGAATTACTGAGGTCTAAACCATCACTGTCTTGGTAATCATTTTATTTACTTACTTGTTGCCTCATCCTTGTGTTCCATCTAATGTAATAATTCACCCACAGTTCCAAATGGCGCATGCTAGCAACTGGGTATAAAGCTCGGTTCAGCTCCTTAGTATAAAAAGGGTTTGTGTACTTTCCTTTATCACTGTTTATCATTGACCACAAAGAAAGAGTTTTCATCACAACTTTCTGTAGAAAGAAGAAAATCAGAAAGCCTGGGTGAAAAGAGTGACACACATCTGAACAGGTAAGCACTATCTTAGGCCTTGTTTGCCTCTAGAGCAGAAGTTCCCAAACTTATTTGGCTTACTGTTCCCTTTTCAAAAAAATAAATTACTCAGTGCCCCCATGGAAATCTACTTTCTTTAACCCTTTAGCATTTTTTGGAAATTTGCATCATTTCAAAAAATATAAATTTTTTAAAAAAAGATGCATCTTAAATTTAATAATTTAGTGTAAATTTGTGAGTTTTTTTCCTTGCACTGAAATTTTGATGACAGAATATTGCCTTATGTAACTATACAGTATCATATTGTAAACAAGTCATTATACACACATATTCCTGCTGATGCATGCTGGACTTCCCAATAATGTGGAACACCCTTGCCTGCCAGCACCTGCTTTTTAAGACCTGTCAACAGACTTGACCACTGATAGGTTATAACTTGCATTTTGTGTTTATTTGGAAAATAATGTAATCACTACAACTTTAGTTCTGTTATACAACAACATATATGGATGGTTATTCCAAAATTTTTTTCTCTTCTTTCCTTATGCTTCCATGGTCCCCTTATTTTTATTCAGTACCCCCCCAATTGCACCCAAGGCTACTACTGCCCCCCCATTGTTCCAGCCTCCCAGGGGGCAGTATCGCCCACTTTGGGAACGTATGCTCCAGAGGACTACTCTTAATAACAGCTAGCAAAGATCGTGGGAACAAAATTAGAGGCAGAAGGGACTGAGAGAGGTAGCATGGCCGAGCAGATAAGAGTGCAGAATTTGAAGCCAGGAAGAGCTGGGTTCAAATCTTGCCTCCAATGCTTACTGTGTGACCCTGGGCAAGTCATTTAACCTGTTTGACTCAGTTTCCTCATCTGTAAAATGGAAACAATAATAGCACCTACTGCCCAGCATTGTTGTGAGGATCAAATGAGATATTAATTGTTGTTATGATTATTATTATTATGAGATGCTGGGCAAGTTTATTAATCTCTCTGAACCTCAGTTTCTTCATCTATAAAATGGGGATGAGAACAGCACCTACTTCAAAGGGTTGTTGTATTAACTATTAGTACATATTAAATACTTGATGAAGCTGAAAGAACTCTACAAATATAAGCTACTATTATGATTATTAGTCATTGAGTGCAACTCCCTCATCTGACATATGAGGAAGCAAGTCTCTAAGGGTTAGATGACTCGCCCAGGGTCAAGCAGCGGAGCTTAGATCTCAGCCCGTTCCTTTGACTCCAAACCCAGTGTTTTTCCCACTGGACCTAGCCCAATAGGAAGTCCATCATGATCCATTTTTGGTGATAATTCTTTTGGGGGCTTAAGAGAAAGCAGCACCACGACGCTGAGTGGCCTGGTGACCCAAGCAAAAGTGTTTCTGGACAAACCAAAAATGTGTTTAACACATGGCCTGATCATTCTAGTCCAAGTGAGCAAACAGCTATTTCTTCATTTGAAAATGTTCACAGCAGATAATTTTATTTTTGTGAAGATGATGAAGTTTTCAACTTAGTCTGAATCTGAGTAAAAAGGGAAGGCATCATTTAACTGCCCACATGGTCTACTGATACAGAACGAACATCCAGGTGATCTGGAAGTGCCATCCAGATGATTGAATATTCATTTTTTAAAAATCTAGATGTCTGTTATATTATAAAACAGTTTTTCCAAGATTATAACTTCTACCAAATACTAGCTACAAATGAAAGAAAAAGCTTAGGAAATAAATGAAAATACATAAGCAAATGCAATAAATAAAATAAAAATACATAAAGACAATAAATAAAAATAAAAATACAAAATACAAAATGATTTCTTGGGCAGCTACAAAAGATCATATACTCTATTACTACAGTCAAGAGTCAAAGCTATTAAACAGTCAATAAATATTTATTAGGTGCCTACTATGTGCCAGGCACTGTGAGAAGTGATGGGGATACAAAGAAAGGCAGGAGACAGTCTTTGCTTACAACAAACTCAGAGTCTAAGGGGGAAACAGCACGCAAAAAGCTATGTACAAGGAAGCTATAGATGGGATAAATAGGAAATAGTCACCAGAGGGAAGGCACTAGGCCAGGGGTGGGAAACCCTTGGCCTCAAAGCCACATGTGGCTCTCTAGGTACTTAAGTGCAGCCCTTTGAGTAAATCCAAACTTCACAGAAAAAATTCCCTTAATAAAAGGATTTGTTCTGTTAAACTTGGACTCAGCCAAAAGGCTGCACCCAAGGACCTAGAAGGCACACGTGGCCTCAAGGCTACAGGTTCCTCAGCCCCGCACTAGAATTAAGGGGAATTGGGAAAGGCTTCCCGTACAAGGTGGGATGGTAGCTGAGACTTGAAGAAAGTCAGGAGGCAGAGATGAGGGGGGAGAGCATGCCAGGCAAGGGGGGAACCGGTGACAGTGCCTGGAGGCAGGAGATTGAAGGTGTCTTATGGGAGAAGCAGCAAGGAGGTCAGTGTCACTGAGTGATACCTGGGGGGGGGTGGTATAGGAAGACTGAAAAGCTGGGGAGGGCAGGTTATGAAGGGTTTTGAATGCCAAATAGAGGCTTTTCTTTTTGAGCCTGGAGGTGATAGGGAGTCAATGGAGTTTATTAAGTGGGGGGTAGGTCTCATGGTCAGATCTGCCCTCTTGGAAGCTCACTGCCAGCTGAGTGGAGGAGGGGCTAGAGTGGGGAGAGGTGTGCTTGTGGCAGGGAGGCCATTGTGACAGTCCAGGTGTAAGGTACAGAGTGGTTATACCAGGGTGGTGTCAGTATCAGAGAAGAGAAGGAGCCATATGTGATGGATGAGACAATTTGTCAACAGAATGGATATGGGAGGTGAGAGAGTGTGAGGTTGTGAGCCTTATGACTGGGAAGATGGCAGTGCCCTCTATGGTAATAGGGAAGTTGGGGGGCTGGGGGAAGGGGAGAGAATTTTGGCCATGTTGAGTTTAAGATGGCAGTTTTTAAAGATTCATCTATTTTGTATACATTTTTTCTCTCTAGGCTCTACTCCTGACTCTGGACTTTTTCTTCCATGCCCCAAAAGTTACCCTGGAGTTGGCCCCACCCTTGGATTTCTCACACTGGAAGTACATTATGCCCCTGTGGTCCATTCCTCTGAGTGGGTGGCTCCTCTCTGAAGCTTTACTTTAAGGAAAGTGTCCAGGCCAGCCACGTATTTATTCTTCTCCAGACTCCACTCCTGACTATGCCAGGTATCTTTTCTCCCTCCTTTCACTCATTACTTCCTGTCCCCTGTCCTTTCATTATGTGTTGTCTTCTCTCATTGAAACATAAGCTTCTTGAAGGCAGGTAGGGATTATCTTTCTTTCTGCTTGTCCTTGTATCCCCAGTGCTCAGCACAATGCCTGGCACAGAGTCCGTGCTTAATGAGTGTTTGTTGGAGCTTGCACTTCACTATGACGCTAGGCCTTAAAGCTACTTTCTTTGGGGGTATTAGTTTTAATGGGAATGACCAAATGGCACTAAATACAATAAGCAGCCAAAACAATCTTCCGCTTCCTTCAAATTATTCCCTGTCATGGCAGACTTCACGCAACCAGAGAGTTTGTATTAAAAGATGAGTATTTTTTACTAATAAATATTTGTCATATGGAATTGGAACCTACCCACCTCTTTTTCTCGGGCATATTCACTGTTGAATAAGAAAGTACCAAAGCGACAACTGTAGAGATTATCCAAAATGGTAATCAGGAATTGTTCATTGAATTCAAAAGCTGTAGGAAACTGGCAGAACACACACACACACACACACACACACAGAACAGACAAAAAAAGAAGATATTGGTCTTTGAAGTAACTTTAAAAATGATAAATTATAAAATGAGCATTTCTATCAGAGCAACAAAATCACTTGCTGTTTCAGTGAGCTCCTTAAGGACAGGGGACTGGGTTTGTTCCTTTGTATGCTCAGTGTTTAGTACTATGCCTGGCACATAGTAAACACTTAATAAATGCTGTTGCCTGGAGTTTGAATACAGTACTATAGCTGAATGAAAATGCTGTAAGTGCTGAAGGGCCTTCCATCCAGAGCAAGGCTGGCCTTTGATGCCTGCAGTTCCATTGGAGGTATACATGAATCATGACACATATAGGAAACTAATTTGCATTCTGATTGCTTTTGAAATATTGTTTTTTTTCCTCTTTCATTCTGCATCCTACAGAATTGCTTCAATAGTCATGAGACTGACTATAAAGGCAGCAGCAGGACCATAATTAGCCAAAACAGTAACTCCAAATATTACCTCTTCCAATCCTTGCTATGTATCTACCAATACTTTTTGCTTCTGTCATGCTTGGAATCTCCGCTGGGGAGATAGCTCCCCTCCCCCAAGGCTCTCACCCACCATTTCCCCTCTGACCAGGCAAAGAAGAGGGCAAAACCCTACCCACTCACCCTAGCATCTGTGTTTAACTGTAAGAGAGCCAATGTTGGAGAAGCAGTAAAAGTAGAAATGATGGGAAAAGCTGGTGAGCTCAAACAATTCTGGGACAGACTTTTCTTCCTTTAAAATGTAACCAGTTTTATCTTGGACCTTAAAAAATGGCAGAATAGCAAGCTCTGGTCTCCTGCAAGATGCACTATTATTTACCTCAATCCACCTCGGGGGGGCAGACATAATGCTTAGTGACAAGACTTTTTTCCTACAACCCTTTCTTCTACATTCCATGAAAACCACTCTGTAATTTCCCAAGTAGATGACTGATTGAGTCCTTCTACCAATCTCCATTCTAATCTAGCCTGCAGACTCTGATCCAACTGTTCTTTCTAAAGCATTTTTATCACGGCCCTTCAGCTCCTCTGCTTGGAATGCTCTGCTCCGTCCTTTTGACCTACTGAGATCCCATCCATCCTTGAACAACACAGCTGCAGTCCTACCCTCTCCCCAAGCCAAGAAACTTGCTGCAGCTTTTCTAATTCAAACTGACTTTTCTCTTCTCTGAACTCTCGCAGCATTTATAGAGTATCCCACATAATTGTGCATTTTATGACACATTTTCTTGTACTGTACTTTAGTTTATGTTTGAGTAATAATACATTTAAATTTATCTATAAAGTGAAAGACATTCTCCAACTTGATACATGCCTTACCTGTTTAGACATCTGCCATACACAGTCCATGAATTGGAGAAAAATGGGAGAGCGGTCAGTGTCAGCATAATTTTTCTCCCCATGACCTATTCTCTGAAATGAAACAAGGAAAAGTATTTGATTTGAATTTCAAGGAAGCAGGTTTGCACACTAATTTGCCTTCCTCAGTTTAAGCAGCAGCAACTGACTTCTTTTCAGAAGTACAACAGACAAGTTCTTTAGCATTTCCAGGATTTTGGATTTCATTGTTACAGCTACTCCCTTTGCTGATGTGGCTCCCAAAGCCCCCATCGCTTAGAAGACAATCTTCAAGAGCCACTGTGGCCAAAACCATCACCCCCTGCTCCCAGCCTGGTCTGTAGCACGCTCCAGTGCCAGTACAGCCAGTTTGATTGCTGCAGCAGAGTTTGTGCAATGCTTCTACACCATGACGAAGGATTGGAGAAGGATGCCAGTGAAGGCTTACAGATCAGTACACAATGCAGAAAAAGGCAAGTGGCCCAGGCTTTTGAAATGCTGTGAATTTAGTGTGTATATTCCTCTATATAAGGAATTCAAACCTGGACACTCTGCAATATCAATATAACAATTTTGTGTTATTACAAGAAGGATCTCCATCTATTATTTTTACCATCAAGGACAGTTGCAGACAGAAAGGAATAAGCTACTTAACAGAAATATTTTAGGAATATAAAAAAACTGAAAAGAGCCCAGGAGGTTTTCACAGTTACCAAGGTACCAGTCCTTATATGGTACAACTTTTAACCAGAGAATCAGCATGGTCAGTGAAAAGAGCACTCAATAAGGAATCACAAGGTCAGAGTTCAAATCCTGTCTCAGTTCTTTCATCTACAAAATAAGGGAGTTGGACCAGATGTTCTCTAAAATCCCTTCCAGAATGAGATATATAATCCTATGATCATGGACAAAGGAATGAACCTCTGCCCTTAAAAACAAAAACCAAACATAATTCTTCACCACTTTCTTTCCAATTAATTTTTGGTCCCCTATGGAATTTAGATGAAGCGCCAAAGTCTGTATGAGATGATTAAAGGCAACTTAGTACAGGGCCTTAGTAACAGGCACTTAAGAAATGTTGGGTGAATTACACTGACTATAAAAGTAAAGTTTCATAATTTGTAAACTACAGAAAGCAGCTATTTTTGTCTAATTTGATTTTAGAAAATTTTCAATACTGAAAAAACCTTTTTTTATTGTTTGTAATTAAGAACTCAACTGTGATGTTGTGTTTAAATAGCAAAACATGGTTTTAGAAATAGTTTTTAGTAATTTGAGGAGTTGTACATTTTCAAATGGTGTAAAATTATAATATTCCACAAGTAAAGGAAACACATGCTTTAAATAAGAGCTAGTTTTTTCATCACAGACAACTGTAATATTAAACTCCAATACAATAGATTTTGCTTTTAAAAAAATTACCGATGCAAATTTGTGTCCAAAGCTGATCCACTCCTTTTGTATCAATACTTCAAAGCCTGTAATGGTCCGGTAGTAGCTGTCTAACATTAACATAGCTAGAGAAGTGAGTTGTGCTGTTCTGTCCCATCCATCACTGCAATGCACCAATACTGAGCTTCTCCCAGAGGCCACTTTATCTGCAACTTGAATAGCTCCTGTCAAGACAAACTGGTAAACAAAAAAAAGCACTTTTAAAAATGCTTATAATTAAGATGATGAAAAAATATTGCTGTGGTTAAAATTTGTTTTAAATATTGGCAAAACCTGTTTTGAAAAGTAGTTTATTTCTGAAACAGAGAAATTTCTAAGCATGGAAGATTTGGACATATAGAATCAGCTGGTTTTTCCAACATAAACTCATTCAAGAAATAGAAAAATTCCTAATGGATTTGCTTACATGGATGCATTTATTAACATGAATAATATTATGAAAAGAAATAGTGAAAAAAGGATTGAGGAGAAATGAAGTGTAGAGAACTTGGTCTAAATCATACTGGGAGTACATGTGCTTAGCACCCGAGGGACAACGAAGAGTAAGGAAGCAGGCCGGATTTACAGGCACTCTAGAGGGAGGACAACAAAATTTGCAGAGAACATCTCTGCTCAAGAAAAGATGATTTAAAAAACAGATTTAGCAGTGCCGGATTTTCAACATCTAAGAGGCGAGGGCTGGAAAGGACAAAATGACAGGTGAAAAGGGCAACTGAGAAATGCCAGCAGCTGCTGATTTCTCACCTCTTGAAAACCTTTGACAAGGAGGAAATAGGCAGGCCTTTCACAGAGGACTTCCCACAGTAAGCCACACCTTTGCAGGAAGGGCACACAACTGACTGAAGAGTTTGGAGAATATAAGATCCACTGAGTTTATTGTTCATTGAGCTTAAAAAACCCTCTGATTCATTAGAACAAAATGTAGCCCCCTAAAGGTTCTCCTCCCAAAGGTGGAATGGAAGCTCTGCAGCCCAGAGATCAAACCAAAGGATTCCCTCCCAATGGGGTTCTCCATGAACTCAATACAGATGACACTGTACTAATCATATGGAGCCCCAGAACCAGAACGTGACAAAAGCCTCACCTCAGTGACTGGAAAAGACTAGTCTAATGATCTGCAATGGACCAAAGTGGGTGAAAAACACGCATTGCCCAGGCAATCCCATGCAGCTGGACAGGCAAGCTTTTGGGTTAGTCCATTCAGATGTGTGTATCACTACAACTGGCCATTTGTATAGCTGCATGGAAAGGAACTCTCAAAATTCTAATGGTCATGCCACAAGCTCCTGTTTTATTCTTTGACTACAGTACCATAGTATAACCTCACTAATCTAGTACCATTCAAGGAAAATCCAAAAGTCAATTACAAAATCAAACTGTTGTTAATGAGGTTTTACCATTCTTACCATCTAGTCTCAAAACCTTGGTCTTAATTCTTTCCTCCCTTTCCTTCTCTCCCTACCTCCGATCGGTCAAGAAATCCTGTAACTTCCTTTCTTCTTGGAAATATTTTCCCTTCCTATCAAATATCATGATCCCAGGCTAGAAAGAGTGTTTTTAAAGAAACAACATAAGCACAATATGCTAGGGAATGTATAGTAAGCTTCCTGGTACCCTAAAAGCATGATGAATCTCACTGGAATGGGGGGGAGAGTCTCAATGAAACAAACACCTGAATCCAGATCTACTGGGCCTTCTTCCTTTATTTAGGCCATGTGTCCTACTTCCAGAAGGTACTGATCAGGCAGCCAGGTTCCAGGATTAACATGTACTGCCAATTCAGTAACATATGAGGCTGTCTTCAATAAATGAACAGCAGTAACAAATTCAAATATACATGACTCTAAATATATATATATATATTTCACAAATTGGTTGATGATGTAAATTAAAAAGCCCTTGATTTTAATTTTTTTGTTTTTTTAAAAAATTATTTATTTTTAGTTTTTGGCATTCACTTTTATAAGATTTTGATTTCCAAATTTTCCCCCCTCCTTCCCCCTCCCCCTTCCCAAGATGGTACGCAATCTGATATAGGCTATACATGTACAATCATATTAAACATATTTCCATATTAGTCATGTTATGAAAGAAGAACATTGATTTTAATTTTTAAAGTGGACTTACTTTGACATGTTCTAACCAATGAGTTGATTCCAAGCTTGAGAGCCAATGAGATTCTTCTACGTTAGGATAAACTATATCCTTCAGTTTTCTTAAGGATTCTCTCATGACATGAATGTTGTGAATATCCAGGAAGAAAATTTCTGCATTGTGGTAGACATCATCGCTTTCATATCCGCCTCCTGTTGCCTAACAAAGAAAAAAAATATGCGATATTTTCAAAGTGCTTTATAATCACAAATTCTTACAAGTGAGTGGAAGCAAGTGGGTCGGGGCTTGAAAAGTCTAAATTCTACAAAAATTCCCAGGTATAAAATTAGGGGAAGGAAAGTGAGCTAATCGTGAAAAGGGAACACACTCTGCCATACTGAGGGAGAAATAAATCTGCTTGACTTTATGTTCCAAATGATTTTTTAAAAACAAGGTAGCTAGCTTTACATGTGGGTGTGGTGTAATGGAAAGAGGGCTAGTCAAGAGAAATCTGGGTGTGACTCCTTCATCTGGGGCTTACCAGTTGTGGCAAATTGCTACCTCTCTGTCAAATGGGGATAACAATGATGAAGATCAACTAAGATAATGTATGTAAAGCATTCTGCAAACGTTAAAGTGTTATATAAATAAAAAAATAAAAACAAACAAAAATGTTAATGACACTGCAACCCCCACCCCAAAAAACCTAAGGTAGCTAAAGTCATCTTTTAGTCAGAGTTAAATACTTAGGAGAGGAGAGGAAAGGGGGAAAACTGTCTGGTAATTACTATGGCCTCTCCTTTTTAAATCTGCTCCACCTAGTGTTGGCTCATCCTGCCACTGTGATAAGGAACACTGATTTAGGTGTCCTAGTGTCCATCTGTTAATGGAGAGCTGTGGGCTGTGTTCTGGCACATCCTAGGGAAGAGGCTGAAGAACCTTGAAGGAACACAGTCATCTGTACCAAAGGCTAGTAAAGAAGGAAAGTACTTGCTAACTTCAAGCTGCCTATTAAAAGAGTGAGCAAGAAGGCATTAGGAGGGCCGGGTGCCAAGAAAACATCTGATTGGAAAAGGACAGTCATATAACAGATGTCACATGAAGGTTCCCTTTCTTGTCTATTTCTAACCCTGGGAGGGAAATGATGCAGTAGCCATAAGGAGGGCAGGGCAGGCGGAAAGGAGAGAGACGAAGGAGACAAAAAGATTCTAAGCCAGGCACTGAGCATCTGGAATCTTGACCAGTTGATATATTTGGATTGAATGAACCTCAAAGGAGGAGACGGTGCTGAAATGATGATGGTAGAAGGAAAGTTTGAAAGTGGCAATGGGGAGCAAGGGGTGTTCTGATTTCCCACTACAACTAGTGAGTCGGAGATATGAGTGAAAGTACAACCAATATTAGAAAGGGTGGCCAGGGATGGTCACGTTTTTCCTCAACAGGTGGAAGCCAGGTCTTAGTAAATGCCAGAAGACGGAGGGAATGAGAAAGGAAAAGGTTTCAGATGAAAATACATTTATTAATTAGGGATCAGGCATTCTAGAGAGCACAGTGGAAGGGAAAGGTAGATCCAGAGTGGGACATTTGAAGGGGCTAGGGTTTAAGGAAATGAGAGTGAAGGATGTGGTGATGATGTGGGCAGGTGGTGATGTTGCCAATCAACAGTTAGTTAATAAATATAAAGTGTCTACAACATGTTAAGTACTGGAGATAGATCTGAAAAAAAAGACAGTCCTTGCCCTTAAGGAGTGTACAATATAATGGAGAAAGACGAGATACAAGAGGAGGCTGAAAACCAGGGGGCCAGGTTAGGGGTTAGGGGAGTGCTGGGGAAGGTCCCTGTTGCGGGGCATTGTGGAAAAGTCAGAGGAGTCCCAAAGTAGTGCAGCCAGGTGACTGATGAGGAGATGTTGGGTCCTTTGGGTCACGGGTGTATTAAACTCATCTAGGTGGTGAGTGGCAGGGTCAGGACTTGAACCCAAATCCTCTGACTTCAGATAACAAACACAGTCACACTGCAGCATTTACTGAGAGTGACACTATCTTACTAAGTACAGATGTAGATGGAATTGAATTTGGACAGAGATATGGCTGGTGTTCTACAAATTCAAATATGGTTTTTAAAGTACACAACTACCTTTTGAATACCTGAAGTGATGTTTTAAATGCCTGCATAACAAAAGATTTCCATGGAAATAAAGTATACTTTTATATATGCCACTAACTGTGTGTTATAAATCCTAATAGAAAGGAAGAGAAGGTCCATATTATGGAACTGGGGCCAACCCAAGAAGAAGTTCATATTTGGCTTGGAAAGCCATTATGACCTTCTCTTCCAGCTGTAGGGATCTCACTTTAAAAGTGGATTTGATTTCTTCTAATCCTAAAATTATCTGAATCATTCATGGTGTAAAATAGGTAGCCAGAAGCACGCTGCAGGGAGCTTACCTGGCCGGGATTAATGAATAAGAGCTGACATTTACAGAAGCACCTGAAGGTTTTCATTCCAGACACTATCACAGGATCATAGACTTAGAGGTAGCAGAGACTCTTGAAGTTAGCTAGTCCAGCTCCTTCATTTCACACATGAGGGAACTGAAGCACAGCAAGGTGAAATGACTTGCTCAAGGTCACACGGGTAAGTGGCAGAGCCAGAGGTCAAACCCAGGTACCTCTCACTGCAAATCCAGTGCTCGGGATTCCACTAAACTCTAATAACCCTGGCAAGGTGGTTGCTGCAAGCGTTATTATCTTCTGACAAACAGAGGTACATATGTAGAGTAACACTTCAGTTATCCTCTGGCAACTTGTCCAGCAAGCCCAGCTATCCAGAAGACAGCCAAGAGCCAGGGAGGAAAAAAAATTCTCCGAGTACCCAAAATAGATATTGCCAAGCTGGTGCCCTCACGGCCCACTGACTCATTGCAGAGACAAGTCTAACAAGCATACCTGTGTCTTTTTCTAGCCTACAGCAGACAAGACCAGCACATTATAAGAAGGTAAATCAGAGTCCTGTTTGATGCATGCAAAAGGACAGCAGTAAGAAATGATAGCTGCCAACCTGACAGATATCAGGCAAGAAAGGTCCCCATCACCTGCCCCAAGACAAAACTATCAGGGGTACACATAAGAAGTTAAAAAAAACAACCACCACCATGCAACCTAGAGCCATTTGGTGTAGGGGGCAAATAGGTTTCACATCTCTCTGGGTCCTGAGGGAGCCCAATGAAAGCAATAATGAATAGTCATCATTAGCCATCAAGAAAATGTTCAATAATTTTCAGGAGCCTCCATATAAGGGAGCAGAAAAGTGTTACACTTATAAAAGTTTGTGGCAAAAGCATTTAAAATAAAAAAGACTCTAGCCCTTAAAAGGATAAGCTGCAGTCATTTGGAAAATCCTTTTACATGACATGTCTTTAAATAGGCCAGATAACTGAGATACTACTACATATACACACCAAATGGAAGTATATAAGATTGGGATTTAGAATCATTTTAATATTTCAATAGCTCTCTACACACAGTCACAGCCGTGGTGGGGCCAAATGTCCTGAAGTACAAGGCTAGGATATTGCAGCTGCCTTAGAATGTGCTCATGGTTGTTTAAATGGCTAGACTATGATATAACACATCACACAAAACTACTTTGACCAGAATCCACTCTGTGGCCAAAACTTTTCCCTTAAAAAAACCAAAGAGTTCTTATTTCAGTTTTGATACTGACTTTCACTTCTAGAAGGAGGCCTAACCTCAGTTAGTCCTCAGCCTCAGTTTCCTCATCTGTTCCTTCCAGCTCTAGATCTAGGATTCTACGATTACTATGATTTTTTCCAGTTCTGACTAATGTGGTCTGTGGGCTCTATTAATTTTAATTAATACAAAAAACATAACATATACCTATAAAATACTTTCTTTTTAAGAAAAGTCAATGCCAGTAACGTCATTAAGTCAGTATGCTTACCTTGTTGGCTACTGCATTTACACTGGGTCTTGCATCAAAGATGGCAAGTTTGGAAATCTGCCCATTGGCCTCCCTGATGATATCCAGATACTTTTCGTCCTCCTTATTCCTTTTGCCTCCCATGCCGACAAGAGGCTGACTGCAGCGCATGATGACATTCTTATTTTCTGGGTGAATCCAAGACAGCACCTAGGCAAAGGTCACAAATGATCAGCCACTGAGAAGCACAATGACAGAATGTGTGTCACTGGCAAGGAAAGCATAGCCATCAGTCAAAAATTATTATTGTTCACATGCGATTTGATGGCCCTTCCCTCCCTCCACAACATGGGACACTTCTGAAAACACTATACAGTATGATTAGGCTGAATTACAGCGATTAAAAATAGATTTCATCATTTAAAAAGACATTTTTTTACTGTACGTTTGAAGCTGCCATATAGGTACAGACTGAAAAAAGAAGAATTTTAAAAAATTTTCTATATAAACTCCTGAAGTCCCTTGTGGCTAACAACCAGCCAGAATACTGCCAAGGGCCCAGAAGGAAGTTGGGGGGGGGGTGAGAGGGTGATGGGGTGTATGTGTGTGTGTGTGTGTGTGTGTGTGAAAAACAGTAATCAAAAGATCTCTGAACACATGACTTTCTGATTTTCAGCGCTAATGTGCAGGCTCTTTCTTCCCAGGGAGAACTCCTCAATCTTTCATTCTGAGCTTCTTTATTCTCATTTTAGACACAACACTAATAAACAAGAGTAATTTGGTTTCCCAGTCCCTATCAGATTAGAAGCAGGAAATTGGAGGATAGGAGAAGATTAGGGGATGTCTTGCTGATAGTAGCAAGAAGGAACATCTGACAGGGAAGGAAGGGACAGAAAAATTATGAAAAATATAAAAATAAAAAATTACTAAAAAGCAGGAAAAAGACTTTTAAAAGCACGCACAGCAGTCTTGGGCAAAGAGGCCACTGATACACATCTGTATCTTCTGAGGGTTCATAACAATGAGAACAAGGAAGTAGAGATGTTTTGGAAATATCTGCATCAAAACAGTAAAACCATTGCAGCATTTAAAGAGAATAAATCATTGATTCTGCTCATTTCCTCGTGATGCCAGGTAAATGAAGTGTAAGTGTATATTACATCTGTGATTTGGTTTTGTCATACCATAATTCGAATTTCCCTTTCTGCTTACCTTTATTCTAGAAGGGCACTTTGAAAAAATGGAGTTAAAAATCAAATATTAAATAGTACCTACAATTAATTTTGTTAGGCCCATAATCAAAGGTACACACATTTGTTGGTACCGTCAAGAAGTCTGAGTTCAGACAAAACTCTAAAGCTTCAGCTCCAAAGTCATCCTTCATCCCCACTTTTGAGCACGTCCAACAAAAGCTGGCCTCCAAAAAGGAACAGCAAACCCAAATTTTCAATGATGGCAATTCAGTGGGAAAGGCAAAGCAGATGGCTCCATAAGGAGAAAGTCAGGGAGCCTCTTCTGAGTGCTCTATGATAAAGCTTCATCAAGAAGACAACCTTGAGGGGAAGGCCTGGCTGACAGTGACAAGCTACTGTTAGAAAATATTTGGGGGGTGGTGGAGCCAAGATGGCTGCTGGAAAGCAGGGACTTGCGTGAACTCCCCCCAGGTCCCTCCAAAAACCTATAAAAATGGCTCTAAACAAATTCTAGAGCTGCAGAACCCATGGAATAGCAGAGGGAAGCAGGGCCCCAGCCCAGGACAGCCTGGATGGTTGCTGGGTAAGATCTTTCGCACAGAGGTGGGAGAGGGATGGAGCAGAGCCCAGTGTGGGCTGCGCCTGGACCAAACAGACCAGGAGCCGGGTGGAACAGGACTGAGCACCCTGAATCAGTGAGCTGTGGCAGTTACCAGACTTCTCAACCCACAAACACCAAAGACAACAGAGAAGGTTAGTGGGAAAAGCTGTGGGGGACAGAGTGAAAGGAGTTCGCAGTTCGGGCCACTGCCCTGGGGGCAGCAGAGGTGGCACAGCTCTGAGGACAGAACTACAGCTGCAGTTGCTTTTGGCCCCAGGCCCACCTGGTGGGAGGAATTAAGTGGCAGATCCCAGCAGGACTACAGAGCCTGCTTAAGATCTGAGTGGGAGTCCGGGTTGGTGGTTCTTGGGGGAGGAGGAGTGCTGGTGAGACAGAGCTTGCTGTGTAGAAGTAGCTCTGAAAACAACAGCACATCCCCTCAAGCTTGGGACAAAGTACTCTAGTCTACAAGCAGTCATACCCCAACAAAAAAATCAAGGGTCAAGTAGTTAGCTGGGAACATGGCCAGGCAGCGAAAACAGACTCAGATTCAGTTTCGGACTTTGGAATCTTTCTTTGGTGACAAAGAAGACCAAAACATAACAGCCAGAAGAAGTCAACGAAGTCAAAGAACCTACATCAAAAGCCTCCAAGAAAAACATGAACTGGTCTCAGGCTATGGAAGAGCTCAAAAAGGATTTGGAAAAGCAACTTAGAGAAGTAGAGGAAAAATTGGGAAGAGAAATGAGAGTGATGTGGGAAAACCATGAAAAAACAAGTCAATGACTTGCTAAAGAAGACCCAAAAAATACTGAAGAAAATAACACCTTAAAAAATAGACTAACTCAAATGTCAAAGGAGCTCCAAAAAGCCAATAAGGAGAAGAATGCCTTGAAAGGCAGAATTAGCCAAATGGAAAAGGAGGTCCAAAAGACCACTGGAGAAAATACTAACTTAAAAATTAGATTGGAGCAAGTGGAAGCTAGTGACTTGATGAGAAATCAAGATATTATAAAACAAAACCAAAGGAATGAAAAAATGGAAGACAATGTGAAATATCTCATTGGAAAAACCACTGACTTGGAAAATAGATCCAGGAGAGATAATTTATTTTTTTCTTTTTTTTAAATTTTTTAAATTTATTTATTTAACAAATTTAGTTTTCAGCATTAATTTTCACAAGAGTTTGAATTACAAATTTTCTCCCCATTTCTACCCCCCCCCACTCCAAGATGGCGTATAGTCTGGTTGCCCTGTTCCCCAGTCAGCCCTCCCTTCTGTCACCCCACTCCCCTCCCATCCCCTTTTCCCTTCCTTTCTTGTAGGGCAAGATAAATGTCTATGCCCCATTGCCTGTGTATCTTATTTTCTAGTTGCATGCAAAAACGTTTTTTTGTTGTTTTTGAACATCTGTTTTTAAAACTTTGAGTTCCAAATTCTCTCCCCTCTTCCCTTCCCTCCCACCCTCCCTAAGAAGTCAAGCAATTCAACATAGGCCACATGTGTATCATTATGTATAACCCTTCCACAGTACTCATGTTGTGAAAGACTAACTGTATTTTGCTCCTTCCCAACCCATACCCCTTTATTGAATTTTCTCCCTTGACCCTGTCCCCTTTCGAAAGTGTTTGTTTTTGATTAACTCCATCCAAATCTGCCTGCCCCTCCATCATCCCCCCCCCTTTTTTATCTTCTTCCCTCTTTTTTCCTGTGGGGTAAGATACCCAATTGAGTATGTATGGTATTCCCTCCTCAGGCCAAATCTGATGACAGTAAGATTCACTCATTCCCCCCTCACCTGCCCTCTCCCCTCCTCCCACAGAACTGCTTCCTCTTTCCACCTTTATGCAAGATAATCCACACCATTCTGTCTCTCCCTGTCTCCCTCTCTCAATATATTCCTCTCTCATCCCTTAATTTGATTTTATTTCTTTTAGATATCTTCCCTTCACCTTCACCTCACCCTGTGCTCTCTCTCTCTCTCTCTCTATATATATATATATATACACATACATATATACATACTTACACATTCACTTATATATATACATAAACATATATATATACACATAAACATAAACATATATATATATATACACACACACATATGCATATTCCCTTCAGCTACCTTAATACTGAGGTCTCATGAATCGTACACATCATCTTACCATGTAGGAATGTAAACAAAACAGTTCAACTTTAGTAAGTCCCTTGCAATTTCTTTTTCTTGTTCTTTTTCTTGATTACCTTTTCATGCTTCTCTTGATTCTTGTGTTTGAAAGTCAAATTTTCTATTCAGCTCTGGTCTTTTCACTGAGAAAGCTTGAAAGTTCTCTATTTTATTGAAAGTCCGTATTTTGCCTTGGAGCATGATACTCAGTTTTGCTGGGTAGGTGATTCTAGGTTTTAATCCTAGCTCCATTGACCTCCAGAATATCGTATTCCAAGCCCTTCGATCTCTTAATGTAGAAGCTGCCAGATCTTGGATTATTCTGATTATGTTTCCACAATACTCAAATTGTGTCTTTCTGGCTGCTTGCAGTATTTTCTCCTTGATCTGGGAGCTCTGGAATTTGGTGACAATATTCCTAGGAGATTTCTTTTTGGGATCTATTTGAGGAGGCGATCGATGGATTCTTTCAATTTCTATTTTGCCCTGTGGCTCTAGAATATCAGGGCAGTTCTCCTTGATAATTTCTTGAAAGATGGTATCTAGGCTCTTTTTTTGATCATGGCTTTCAGGTAGTCCAGTAATTTTTAAATTATCTCTCCTGGATCTATTTTCTAGGTCAGTGGTTTTTCCAAGGAGATATTTCACATTATCTTCCATTTTTTCATTGCTTTGGTTCTGTTTTATAATATCTTGATTTCTCCTAAAGTCACTAGCTTCCACTTGCTCCAATCTAATTTTTAAGGTAGTATTTTCTTCAGTGGTCCGTTGGACCTCCTTTTCCATTTGGCTAATTCTGCCTTTCAAGGCATTCTTCTCCTCATTGGTTTTTTGGAGCTCTTTTGCCATTTGAGTTAGTCTATTTTTTAAGGTGTTGTTTTCTTCAGTGTATTTTTCAGTATTTTTTTGGGTCTCCTTTAGCAAGTCATTGACTTGTTTTTCATGGTTTTCTCGCATCCTTCTCACTTCTCTTCCCAATTTTTCCTTTACTTCTCTAACTTGCTTTTCCAAATCCTTTTTGAGCTCTTCCATGGCCTGAGACCAGTTCATGTTTTTCTTGGAGGCTTTTGTTGTAGGCTCTTTGACTTTGTTAACTTCTTCTGCCTGTATGTTTTGGTCTTCTTTGTCACCAAAGAAAGAATCCAAAGTCTGAGACTGAATCTGGGCGTGTTTTCGCTGCCTGGCCATATTCCCAGCCGACTAACTTGACCCTTGAGTTTTTCAGCGGGGTATGACTGCTTGTAGACTAAAGAGTTCTATGTTCCACGTTTGGGGGGGATGTGCCAGCTCTGCCACACCAGCACTCCTCCTTCCCCAAGAACCCCCAACCCGGACTGGGCTTAGATCTTCAGCAGGCTGTGCACGCCTGCTCTGATCCGCCACTTAATTCCTCCTACCAGGTGGGCCTGGGTCCAGAAGCAACTGCAGCTGTAGCTGCCCCACCGCCGCTGCCCTGGGGGTGGTGGCCGAACCGCGAACTCCTTCCACTCCCGCAGCTTTTCCCACTAACCTTCTCTGCTGTCTTTGGTGTTTGTGGGCTGAGAAGTCTGGTAACTGCCACAGCTCACTGATTCAGGGCACTAGGGCACGCTCCGCCTGGCTCCTGGTCTGGTCGGTCCATGCGGCTCACACTGGGCTCTGCTCCGCTCCACTCCCAGCTCCAAGCTCTATGCAGGATAGACCTCACCCAGAGACCATCCAGGCTGTCCTGGGCTGGAGCCCTGCTTCCCTCTGCTGTTTTGTGGGTTCTGCAGTTCTAGAATTGGTTCAGAGCCATTTTTTATAGGTTTTTGGAGGGACTCGGCAGGGAGCTCATGCTAGTCCCTGCTCTCCAGCCACCATCTTGGCTCCCCAGGAGAGAGCTTTCTCAGTGAAAAGACCAGAGCTGAATAGAAAATTTGACTTTCAAACACAAGAATCAAGAGAAGCATGAAAAGGTAAACAAGAAAGAGACATCATAAGGGACTTACTAAAGTTGAACTGTTTTGTTTACATTCCAACATGGAAAGATGATGGGTGTAATTCATGAGGCCTCATGAGGGTAGCTGAAGGGAATACACACACACACACACACACACATATATGTATGTATATACAGAGGGCACAGGGTGAGTTGAATATGAAGGGATGATATCTAAAAAAATAAAATCAAATTAAGGGATGAGAGAGGAATATATTGACAGAGGGAAAAGGGAGAGACAGAATGGGGTAAATCATCTCACACAAAAGTGGCAAGAAAAAGCAGTTCTGTTGGGAGGGAACAGGGGGCAGGTGAGGGGGAATAAGTGAATCTTGCTCTCATTGGATTTGACTTGAGGAGGGAGTAACACACACACTCAATTGGGTATCTTACCCCACAGGAAAGAAGGAGGAAGGAGATAAAAATGTGGGGACAATAGAAGGGAGGTCAGATAGTGGGAAGAGGTAATGAAAAGCAAACACTTTTGAAAAGGGACAGGGTCAAGGGAGAAAACTGGATAAAGGGGGATAGGATAGGAAGGAGCAAAATATAGTTAGTCTTTCACAACATGAGTATTGTGGAAGGGTTTTGCATAATGATACACATGTGGCCTATGTTGACTTGCTTGCCTTCTTAGGGAGGGTGGGTGGGGAGGGAAGAGGGGAGAGAATTTGGAATTCAAAGTTTTAAAGGCAGATGTTCAAAAAAAAGTTTTTGCAGGCAACTAGGAAATAAGATATACAGGCAATGGGGCATAAAAATTCATCTTGCCCTACAAGAAAGTAAGGGAAAAGGGGATGAGGGGGAGTGGGGTGACAGAAGGGAGGGCTGACTGGGGAATGCGGCAATCAGAGTATATGCAATCTTGGAGTGGGGGGGAAGGGTAGAAATGGGGAGAAAATTTGTAATTCAAACTCTTGTGAAAATTAATGCTGAAAACTAAAAATATTAAGTAAATAAATAATGATAAAAAAAGGAAAAAAGAAAATATTTGGGGCAACAAATGTAAGTTAATAACTTTCAGGTACAATCTGTGCTGTCTTTCACATACAAAGATGTATATGTAAATGCCATCAGTAGGGGATATACTGTTTTTCTAGTAAGAGTCATGGCTATACCCTATGCCCCTTTGTGACTAATGGCACACCCGGGCAACAGAGTCAGGTGGAGTGAGGCATTCAGGCTTTGAAAAGGCTGAGAAGAACAAAACCAATGAGACCAAGAGGGCTAAATTCATGACCTTGGCCTTAGTAGGGCTGAATCCGTGACCTCGGCCTTAGTAGGGCAGTGCTGTGATCAGATAAGGCAAAGAGCTGTGCACCTCTTTAGATACAGTCAGTTTAGTATTTATTATTAACAACCTCGCCTCATCGTTAATCAATCAACAAACATTTAATTAAGCACTTATTGTACACTAGGTGCTATGCTAAATGCAAGATACAGAGACCAAAAACAAACAATCCTTGATCTCAAGAAACTTGTGTTATTGTTGTTTTAGTCATTTTCAGTCATGTCCAACTCTCTGTGATCCCATTTGGTGTTCTCTTGGCAAATATACCGAAGTCGTGTGCCACTTTCTTCTCCAACTTATTTTACAGATGAAGAAACTGAGGCAAACAGGGTCACAGAGATAGTATGTATCTGAGGTCACATTTGAACTCAGGACTTCCTGACTCCAAGCCTGGCACTGTGCCACCTAGGTGCCCCAAGAAACTCACATTTCAATGGGAAGGACAGCACATACACAAATAGGTATCTACAAGCTATGTACAAACAAGATACAAGGTAATCTTAGAGGACATTTATCTCAAGCTCTCTCATCTCCTTGACACCATTTTCCACTAGCTTTACTCTAGTCTGATAAAGAGATGACCCTTGTGCACAAAGGGATGGGAGGAGATGCAGAAGAAGAGCCATTTACTACAAAAAACCCAGGTAACTGGTGACTAAGCAAGTGCAAACCAAAGTATCATAATTACTGTCTAGGAGCTGGCCCCACATGCCAGTCAGTCAACTAGTTTTTTTTTAAAGTACTTTCTATGTGCCAGGCACTGTACTCAGTACTGGGGAGAAACAGAGAAGAAAATCCCCTCCCTCCAAGCCCCTGTTTCACCTCCATAGCCTATCAAGTCAGCCAGCCAGCCTGTCAAGCCCTCCTGCCATCTGCCTGCAGCTGTGCATGTACTCCAGTGGCAGCAACTGGCTCCCACAGTCATTTCCTCTGTCTGCCTTGGCTTCAATCCCTCCTTATCTACTGGTTCCTTATTACATACAAACATGGTCAATTCTCCTTCATATTAAAAAAACTCTCCCTGGAGTCTAGCTATGCCATTGTGCGTGCGTGCGTGTTTGTGTGTGTGTGTGTGCATGTCTGGCTACATGTGTGCTGACATACATCTGTATCTACATCCATCTTCCTTTCTCATATGTGTGTATGAGGCTGGCTATATGTGTGCCGACATACATCTGTATCTACATCCGTCTTCCTTTCTTGTATGTCTGTGTGGGGCTGGCTATATATGTGTGTTGACATACATTTGTATCTACATCTGTCTTCCTTTCTCATATGTGTGTATAAGGCTGGCTATATGTGTGTGCCTACATACAACTGTATCTACATCTGTCTTCCTTTCTCATGTGTTGTAATAGCAAGCAAAGTGGGACTTTCACTGTTTTTTCCTTTGGAATGTTTCTCAGCACTAAGGCAATCAAGTGCCTTTGACTGCGTCTTGCCTTTGTTTCAATCAAGAATCTTTGATTGAATCAAGAGTCTTTGATGACCTGCTTAAGTCACAAGAAAGCCTAAGTCATATGAGTTTAAGTCACATGGTTGTGATGCCCTCTGACCCTGAAGAAGTGTATATATACTCTGAGGTTAGCATTTTGCTTTGGGGACCCACTCGTTGGAAGAGTGTTCATGTGATTTGGCCAGATGAGACTCTGCGTAGCTGTTAAGGAGCTCCTGGCTTTGAAAATCCAGATGTTGGTGCCTCTCTCTCTGGTAACTATGTATGTATTGCTATGGACAGATGGAAGCCCTGTCTGCTGATTTGTGTTATTTGCTCTGTTTATATAATTTCTGCTTGTAATTTCTGTTTATGTTTTCTCTGAAGTTCAGGGTGCTGACTTTTCCCCCTGAACTAAGTGAATGATATATGTATGTTTAATTCAAGTGAGATTGTAAACCCCTTAAAGTTGCTTTCTTTAGAAAAGTAGATCAAAGAACCTGTGCTAGTGGCCCTCCTGTGTGCTGGTGTTGTTGGTCTTACACCTCCACAGCAGCTGCTAGTAGCACTGTTGTTACATATGTGTGTGTGGGACTGGCTCTATGTGTGCTGACATACATCTGTATGTGCATCCAACTTCCTTTCTCATATGTGTGTGGGGAGCTGGCTATATGTGTGTGCTGACATACATTTGTATCTACATCCATCTTCCTTTCTCAGCCAAACTCCTAGAAAGAGTTGGCTCTATTCACTGCCTCCACTTCCTCTTTTCTCACTCTCTTCTACAATCTGGCTTCTAATCTGAGCTGCAGCTGCTCTTGGCAAAGTTACTAATGCTTACTCAATTGCTAAAACCAATGGCCTTCTCTCAATCCTTATCCTTCTGCAGCTTTTGACAGTGCTGCCCACCTGCTCTTCTGGGATACAATGGCCACTCTGGGTTTTTATGACACTCTTGGATCTCCTCCTACCTAACATTTCGACCACTTTTTCTCATTCTCTATTCCTGGATCTTCATGCATGGCATACCCACTAATGGTGGACACACACTAAGGCTCTGAACTGGGCCCTCCTTTCTTTCCATACTCTCTCACTTGTAGACCTCATCACCTCATATGAGTTCGATTATCACTTCAATGCAGATGATTCTTATATCTATATAACCAGCCTAGTTTCTCTCCTACATTCCAGCTGTTCCATGGTACCTCAACTTCAATTTGTCCAGAAAATAACTAACATTTCCTCCTGAAACCAACCCCTCTCCCAAACTTCCCTACTTCTGCTGAGGGCACCATAATCCTGGTTACCTGGGTTAAAACTTCAGTGCAGTCCTTGGCTCCTTACTCTTTACTCACCCCACAAATCCAATCAATTACCAAATTATGCTGTTTCAATCTCCACACCTTCTCTTGCCTGCGTTCCCTTCTCTCTACTTACATAACCACTACCCTAGTTCAGGCCCTTATTAAATCTCACTTACTCTAGACAATAGCCTTCTATTTCTCCCTCAACTTTCTCTCTATTCCAATCTATCCTCCACACTGTCGCCAAAATGGTTTCCCTAAAGTGCAGCTCTGATTGTATCACTCCACCACTTGATATGCTACACTAACTCCCTATTACCTCTAGGATTAAATATCAACTCTTCTGTTCAGCATTTAAAATTCCTCATAACCTGATCTCTTCCTACTTTTTCAGCCTTCTAATATTACTTCTCTCTATATACCCTATGATCCAGCCCAGGGGTGGGGAACCTGCAGCCTTGAGGCCACAGGTAGCCCTCTAGGTCTTTGGGTATGGCCTTTCGACTAAGGCCAAGTTTTACAGAACAAATCCTTTTCTTAAGGGGATTTGTTCTGTGAAGTTTGGATTCAGTCAAAGGGCCACACTTGAGGACCTAGAGAGCCACTTGTGGCCTCGAGGCCACAGGTTTCCCATCCCCGATCCAGCCGTACTAGTCTTATTGTTCCTCACACACAATAGCTCATCTCCTGTCCCCATAACTTTGCACTGGCTGTCCCCAAATCCTTGAATGCTCCCCATCCTTACCTCTGCCACTTGGAATCCCTGCTTTCCTTCAAGACTCGGTTCAAATGACATTTCTGCATGAGGCCTTTCTAGTCCTTCAAGCCACTAGTCCCATCTTACCTTTTATCTTCTTTGTATATATTTTATATATTTCTATATATCTATACATTGTCTCTTCTGTGAGAATGGAAGCTCCCCAGGAATTGTTTTGCTTTTCTCTTTCCATTCCCAGCACCTACCACCGTGCTCATGCTAGGTACTAACACAATAGGAAGTTCTAAATGCTTGTTGATTAAGACATGAACAGATACCAAGAAACACAAGTTAATTTAAGAAATAATTCACATTAGGTCTACATTACATAATTATGTCTCATAAACATTCTTTAATGCACATGAACTGCTGGACTCAGATATTAATGGCAGGCTTAAAGAACTCTCAGAATGGATTTCTGACTGAAAAGACCTGGAAATTTGCAGAGGGAGAAATATTCCAAAATATTTACATAATAAAAATATCATGTACACAGTATATCTCAGAGTATCAATAAATCTTTTAAGATTAAAAAAATTGCTCCCCAGGGGTCAACCCAGCAAGCCACTGTCAATATCCGAAATATCATGGAAAATGGGAGGGGTACCACAAGAATGGAAGAGGGCAGATGCCAATCCAATTTTCAAAGAAGCAAAGAGATAGCAGTCTGCAAACTATGGGTCAGTGAGCTTGACTTTGATTCCTGGGAAAATTCTAGAGCTGGCTGCTGAATGTCTAGAAAAGGAAGCAATGATTCCAAAAGCCAGCATGGTTGGAGGGAATATGGGAAAATGGGGACACTTAATACACCTACTGATGGAGCTATGAACTAGTCCAACTATTCTGGAAAGTAATTTGGAATGATGCCCAAAGGGCTATGAAACTGTGCATACCCTTTTATCCAGCACAATGCTGTTACTAGGTCTTTTTGTGGTCGCAAAGAATTAGAAACTGAGGAGATGCCCATCCGTCGGGGAATGGCAGAACAAGTTGTGCTATATGAATGTGATGGAATACTATTGTGCTTTAAGAAATGATGAAGGGGATGGTTTCAGTAAAACCTGGAAAGACATATAAATTAATACAAAGTGAAGTGAGCAGAACTAGGCGAACAATTTATATTGTGAAAGCAATACTGTAATGATGATCAACTGTGAAAAAATTAGCTATTCTGATCAACACAGTGATCCACAACAATTTCAAAGGACTCCTAAGGAAAAATGCGAACCATCTGGCTTCAGGTAGAGAACTGATGGACTCTGAATTTAGACTGAAGCATGTTTTTCTTCTCCTCCTCCTCCTTCTTCTTTTTCATGGCTAATGTGGAAATACGTTTTGCATGACTTCATATGTAAAACAAAACAACAAAGAGCCTGCATAGTGCTTTCATCGAGAATGGGTCATACCAGACTAATTTTAATTCTTTGGACAGAATTACCAAACTTGTAGATGAAAGGAATGCTATGGATATAGTTTGCCTAGATTTAAGCTAATCTTTGCTAAAGTATCTCAGACTGCTCTTGGAAAGAACATGGAGATGACTGAACACATATAACCTATATCAAATTGCTTACTGTTTTAAGAAGAGGGGAGGGGAAGGGAGACAAAAATTTGGAACTCAAAATTCTGTAAAAATAAGTGCTAAAATTGTCTTTACATGTAATTGAAAAAAGTAAAATACTATTAAAAAAGAAAGAAGATGGTGAGATGTGGATTAGGTGAGAATACAAGTAGATGGAGTCAGAACTGATTGGATGGCTGGACTCAAAGTGTACTTGTGAATAGGTCAATGTCGATGTGGCAGGAGGTCTCCAGAAAGGACCCCAGGGAAGTGGGTTCACATTTTTTATCAATCAATTCAGCCATAGATGGCATGCTCATCAAATCTGAAGTTGTCATAAAACTACGAGCTAACAGATTGAATGAGTTAGGGTCCAAAAAGATCTTGAGAGACTGGAACACTGGTCTGAATCTAATGAATGAAGTTCAATAGAGATAAAGGTAAAGTCTTATCACTTGGATATTTAAAAAAATCAAACACAAGTAAATGACAGGGGAGGCATGGTTAGACAGCAATTACTCTGAAAAAGATCCTGCGGTTTTTAGTGAACTACGAGCTCAACATGGGTCAGCAGTGTGATGGGGCAGTCAAAAAAGCTAAAGTGATCTTAGGGGTCATTAAGACAGGCATAGCTTCTAACAGTAACTATGTGAGAATCCTACAATATTCTGCCTTTGTCAGACCTCATTTTGAGTACTATCTTCAATTCTGGCCTCCAGAACTGAAATTTAAGAAAGTCATTGAAAAGATGGAGAGTATGGAGGAAGAAGGCAACTGGGAGGGTAAAGATTATTGAACCTATGTAACACAAAAGATTGATTAAAGGAAATGGGGATATTCAGCCTAGAAAAGAGAATATTCGGGGACAACTCAAGAGCTGTTTTCAAGTATCTCAATGGCTGTCATGTGTAGGAAGATTAGACTTGTTCTGTCTGGCTCCCAGAAGCAACAGAATAAAGATGCAAAGAGACAAATTTAGGTGTGATGTCAGGAAAAAAATACAAAACCTTTCTAACAATGATAGCTGTCCGAAAGCGGAATGAACTGCCTTTAGAGGCGGTGAGTTCCCCCTACTTGGAGGTTTTCAATCAGAGACTCGATGGCTACTTATTTGGTAAGTTTTAGCGGGATTCCCTTTTGGGTTGAAGTTCTTTCCAAGTCTGAAATTTTGTGATCTCTGTGACAGATCAAGTATACCGGAAGGAGTCCTCTCCATCCTATCTCCAATCAGCCCCTGCTATTAAAAGCAGTTAGCAAGGTAATAAGGATGAGTACAGATCAAAATTAATTCATAAGCGCTACAATATAATTTTTTTTTCCATTTGGATTTGTGATTTCATTGTCGTACGTAAATTACTTTTAACAACAGAGACCAGCAACTATTCTGCAACTCATAATCTCAGAGAATTTTCTGACAGCTTATATGACTTACCCAGGATCACACAGAGAACATGTATCAGAGACCAGAAAATATGTAATCCCACATTTAAATGATCACAAGTTCCAAATTAGTAGAGTTGGAATTAGTAAGGTTTCGAAATATCTTTAATATAATGGATTTTGCCAAAATTCAAGCTCGTTTAGGTCACAAGAACAGAAGTTTTAGGAAATTAGACTTTCATTTCTCAGAAAAAAGAACAACTCAAATAGTAAGAATTACTTTGTGATAGCCGCTGTGAAGGGAGACTCACCGGAATTCTATTACGGGATCTAAAAGTCGCAACTCTCCTGAGATCATCATCTGTGGAATGATACGGTACCACCAGGATGGAAGGATACGTTTCACACATTTCAAAGCGTTTGTTGACAAAAGATACTCTCCACTGGCCATTGGGCAATCCCTTAAAGCAAATAACAACAGCAACTTTCATTATTTCCGGTTTGACTTAATTTCACATTTAATTTAACTTCAAAGTCACATTTCATCTCTGTGACTGTTTTGCTCCTTTGGTGACCACATGGTGGCGATAACCTACCAATTTAGCATAGATAAGCTACAAAAATGACAATTAGACGATTTAAGGACATGAGACACTTATGGTTTACATAAGCAGCCTTTTAGTTACAGAAGTTCTCCTGAATTTGAGACCTCTTTGTTCATATTAAATTACTATTTACTACTTACATAATACAGATAACAATAACTTTAAGGCTAAATAATAGCAACGAAACTCATATTTTCCTTTCCCCACCAAATGAAAGCCTGTGTTCAATTTGAGGGCAGAGATGAGAATCAGCAAGTTCCCTCTCTCCTTCTTCCAAAAGGGTACGGATTTTCCAATCTAGTTAAAATTTCTAGGGTAAATCTATCAAGAAAAGTATACAGGGAAACTCCTTTGGGGAGACTCATTTTGCCACCTCCAAGAGTCTTAAATAAAGTTGTTGCGGATTGATTACAGCCTGTGGTTATATGGGAAATGTACTAACTTCCAAACTAAATAAGACTATAAATGTGGCAATATGATACCTAAAGTACTCCCTTCATACAACTTAACCCAGATAAATTTAGGCATCAAATCTAGACAGATTCTAGAGGTGGGTGGACTATTCCCTCCCCTTGTCCCTTCCTTTATTGCTATATCCACAAGAAGTAGAATTAGTGAGGGCATTTGTTTGGGGGGTAGAAGTTGTGCCTTTTCCTCAGGTCTGGGCCTAGATATTATGGACCAAACAGGAGCCGAGTTTGGACACTTCTTAGCCCAGCAGAGAGTAAGAAAAACAAAAGATTAAATAGAATACAAAAATACAAAATCCTCTTGCCAGTTCATTTATGCATGCAATCTTGGAACCTAGCACTATGCTGTTCCAAGTGAAAAAATTGTAGTTTGGGCAATTAACACTCTAAAAATAAAGTAAAAATCGTTCACAAGCTCTACACATCTGAGTGAAGTTTCCTTTTCGATTTCAAATATATCCAGGAGAAGCAGAAATTGGGAGTGATGTAACAAATCACCACACAACACAATTCCAAATTGAATTCCTTTACGGTATCTAATAAATGCCTCACATACACTCTTTTCAGAACTTAACACTCAAACATAACATTCCAGCACATTAGATCAAACCAAGTGATGATCCAGCGTCCAAAGTGTAGAAAACAACCAACAAAGGAATACAGATGAGTTCTCCTAAGGTTCTCAGGTCTAGAATTTCCTTCAGACAGATCAACTTTTCATTTCAGGAGATTATAAATCATAAAAAAGCACAAATAGAAAACATTTGAGTTTGAGTCTCGAAACTTATCCTATGGCTCCAAATAATTTTTAAAATTATATAGTCATGATTACGAAAAACAGGAAATTTCATGAGAAGGCACCTTGCTCTGGATAGATGAAGGGTCAAAATCATACCCCTTCTTTACAGCAGGACATGCTAGACCTCTCTTTACCAAAACTCTGAAGGACTATATGGATGCAGGTCTTTTTTCCCCATATCAGAATCAGGTTTGGGTTCTACTACAACTAATTTCTCATCTAAAAATACATACAAGTGTAAGAGACTCTTAAATGATAATTCCCATTTCTCTGACACATAAAGGTTTACAAAGCATTTTCTCCACAACAACCCTCTGCAGTAGGCTGTTGGAAATAGTATTATTCTCCTTTTACAAATAAAGAAATTGAGATTCAGAGATGAAAAGACCCTTCCCTACAGTCACTTAGCTAAGTAAGCAGTGAAGGCAACCTCCAGCCCTAGGTCTGGCTCTTGACAACCTTAGAGGTACCAGGGAGTTGTGAAAAGAAGGCTGGACATGGAGTCAAAAGAGATCTTAGTTCAAATCTGATGCAGTGGGGAAATGGCACTTTCCTTTTCATTATTCTATGCTCACAAGCTTGTAAATTTAAGCTGGAAGAGACCTTTACAGACCATCCAGTGTGACCACAAATTAGAGCAATGAGGAGCAGTTCCTTGACTAAGGGCACACAGCTGACAAGGGAGGAGGGTGGGATTCAAACCCACGCCTTCTGACTCCAAGCTGAGCATTGTTTCTACTGTGCCTGGATGTCGCCATCTCCTAGTCTGTTTCATTAGCTGTAAAATAGGGATGATAATACCTTTAATAACCTATACTCAGCCAAAAATTCTAAGCTCAGAGAGTTGTTAGGAGGTTCATGAGACTAACACACATCAATGTGGTAAAGCACTAATGAAATGTTCAGCTTGTTGTTCATGCTAATAACAATGTACTTTCATCAAACCTTCCTTTGGATAAGCAGCTATGAGAGCAAGAAATTTCATGAAGACAGTTTATTTAACTCTGCCAAGTTTGTATGGAAAAGGTCTCTATTAGCCACGAACTGCTAGCGTGTAGAAAGAAAAGTTAGGCTCTCAAACTAAAGCATCAATGCAGAAATAAAAACATAAAATATCAAGTAGCTGAGTGTGAAAGACTTAGACACGATAGTGGCCTATAATTTGCTTTATGCATAAACCAAAGACCTTCCTCAATGGTATGGGGGGAGAGTTAAGAAATGGAATCAATATGATCTCTGGTGAAGTGTTAACTATAGCTATGGGAATATGCTAGGTTTAAGGTAAGAGTAAGCACAGGAGAAACTGAGCAGTACAGTATATGTTGTCTACAATTTGGATAACACTACTCTGTTGCCATTCAGAAGGATATTAGGATATTACTGCTTTCCAAAGAACATTACAAACTATACATCATTACAATGTGTATTTTTTATTTTAGTTTTCTAATTTTTTTGTAATTTGCTATATGAGAACCATGAAACTATTTATCAACTTACCTGCCTTCTATATTCTTCAATGGGATTATATACCATCCACCCATTTTCAGGAAACTTTTCTTCATTTAAGAAAGCAAATAATGGCTAGGGAGGACAATGGAAAAGCATTTAATGTCTATAGCAGGGGAACTAATGATGTCCTAATAATATATCCTATAATTAAAAATTTTCCCCCTCAAATTCCTATAGACATTTTCAGATACGCAATGTTTAAGCAACTTAAGATATTTTTTTAACCTGGCTTACCAAATTTAAACTACGAGAAATCAACAATAGTAGCTATTGGGGGGGGGTTAGCATTAAAAGCATTAAAAAAACACCTGCAAATAATACTGTCTTGTCCAGAAAGCTTTTACTTATTAACTGAGTCTGTCTTTTTCCTGATTCACCAAGTCGTTATTCACAAGAAGGTTTTGTTTCAAATAAGTTGCCATTCTCTCCAAAGCAAAGCTGGTCAGTCCACTAACTGGTTGATCAATCAGCAATTTTAATGTCTTTGAAAATTGTGACCTCTAGTAACCTAACTCCCAGTTTCCATACCTTCATCAGTGGAAGGCATTTCCTTTATTTGAGCAGGGTACAACTCCTTCACAACCCAAGGCCTTAGCAGATTTCTTTTTTAAACCACAACTCATGAAACCATTTTTTAAAAGTTCATCATGTGGTGATCAGCTCTCTGGTGATGAGCTCCTCCAAATTAGACAAGTTGGTCCTCAGGCAACAGACATACAGTCCAGTTCTGGGCCTATACCGGAAGCTCTTCTAGCTTTTTAGAACTTGTGGAAGACTACTCTGCCAGGATGTCACCTCCACATCAAATTAAGGTGGAGGAAAACTTTTGTGGAGTAGGGGAAATCCCAAACCAGCTTCACTGCTTTAGCAGTGATTCAACTTAGAAAATTTATCTAGAAAGTTTTGTAAAACTAAGCAACTTTAACCAAAATGTCTCAAACCACTAGGGGAAACCAAATGGAAACTGGAGAAATGCAAATTTAAATGAACCATTTACTGAAGTGAGAGAATGACAACAGAAAGAAATGATCCCAAGAAATTCTGATTATTATACCTCCTTTTCAATATTTTGCATGTTTTGAGTTAAGATGCATTCTTCATGGCTGTGTCAATAAGAATAAGCAACTTTATAGAGCAGTACTTTTCTTTGAAAAAGCTCAAAGCACTCCAATATGGCTCTTTAATAACCTTACAAAACTGGCACAAGATTTCCCCTTGCTACAGCTAGGGAAATGATCCAATGACTCGCCCATGTTATATGGCTTGTCAGTGGCAGAGCTGGGACCAGAACCCAGATTTCCTGATTCCCAGCAGAGTGCTCTTTTCTCTCCTTTGGTTCTGCAGCCAAATAGTTCATTTATAATCTCAAACACTTTGCTGAAGAAACTAAACAAAAAGCCACATTTGCTAAAAGAACTATAGAGATTTAAGGCGACCCAATTATTTCCCAAAGCATTTGACTACATTTTATCATGCTCTGTAATAGATCAGATGGAGTTTGGGCTAGAAAGAATCCTAGATGGAAAGAATCCATCTTGCCCAATTTCCTCACTTTTATAGAGCAGGAAACTGAGGCCTGCGAATGAAAACTTCTTTTTTGATCACAAAACATGCTGATATGAAATGATGTTTAAAAAGACATGCAATGCAAATGTATGTCACATTTTGCAATAATCTATTTACAAGAATTCACAATAACATTAAGAAAAAAGAAAATGAAAGCAAAGCACTGGATGTTATTTTGAAAATATGAAACATTCCCTAAAACTTTATTTAGAATCTGACCAGATTAAGAAAAGAGATCAGGCCAGTAAATTCACTTAGAGCATATCCAAACTGCTCTTTTGGAGGCCATTCTAAGGGGAAGGTAAATAAAGCTCAGTTCCAAGTTCAAGCCACAGAGTGAACAGACTGAATGTTTGCCTGCAACGGGAAGAAGGAGGAGCCAGAGGGTGATCCAGGAGAAGAAAAACACTCACAATCCATTCAATTCATGACCTGACTTGGAATCGAATTTTTTACGTTTCCAGACGCTATTTCTGTGGATCCAAAAGCAAGTGTAACCTGAACAAGCCTAACCCTAGCTTCAAATAAACTCTAGCAGTCTCCAAAGGTTTGCTGGGGGCCTCACTTCTACCTCTCACTTGCTATATAACCTGTTCTTCAGTTTTTAAATATTTCTAAAGCTATGTATGTGTGCAGAAGCCAATACAAGCATATCTCACTTTAGGCAGAAGGTCCGTATTGAAAAAGATGCATATAAATGGAATTTTTGTAAAACGAATCATTTTAACAGGTTATAATTTCAGAAATATTTGAACATAAGAGTCTGATATAAAATCATGCATGATACAACAAGCCTCTTAAAATGATATATGTATTTTTAAAAGCCCAATAACTTTCTAATAAAAGCTTAACATATAATTCAAATACAATACTAAAAATTGAGCCATGTACGTTGGTAGACAACATACTCAGTGAAACATGGGAATGGAGAAACCCCACTTTGAGGTGTACTCTGGTCTTTTGTGCAAAAATGCTTCACAAGATAGTTACACAAAGACATGTTCTTCCAAGGCAGCCTTTTCATCAGGCAGTAACACCGTGAGTCTTCAGCATATTTCCACTACACTCAGAATAAAGGTGTACTATCTTCTTTTAAGTTAGAACTAGCATACTGGAAGGTTCTATAGAGAAACCAGGATTAGATGAAATATGTTAAAAGAAAACATGTGCCAGGCTAAAATGTACTTCTTTTTTTAATTTATATTTTATTATTTAATACTTTTAGTTTTCAGCATTGATTTCCACAAGAGTTGGAATTACAAATTTTCTTCCCATTTCTACCCTCCCCCCACTCCAAGATGGCATATATTCTGATTGCCCCCTTCCCCAGTCAACCCTCCCTTCCGTCACCCCACTCCCCGCCCCCCATCCCCTTTTCCCTTACCTTCCTGTAGGGCAAGATAGATTTCTATGCCCCATTGCCTGTATATCTTATTTCCTAGCTGAATGCAAAAACAATTTTTTTTGAACATCTGCCTTTAAAACTTTGAGTTCCAAATTCTCTCCCCTCTTCCCTCCCCACCCACCCTCCCTAAGAAGGCAAGCAAGCCAACATAGGTCACACATGTATCATTATGCAAAACCCTTCCACAATACTCATGTTATGAAAGACTATCCTATCCTGTTCCCCTTCATTCAATTTTCTCCCTTGACACTGTCCCTTTTCGAAAGTGTTTGCTTTTGATCACCTCCTCCCCCTACCTGCCTTCCCTTCTATCATCCCCCCTTTTTTATCCCCTTCCTCCTTCTTTCCTGTGGGGTAAGATACCCAATTGAGTGTGTATGTTATTCTCTCCTCAAGTCAAATCCAATGAGAGCAAGACTCACTCATTCCCCCTCACCTTCCCCCTGTTCCCTTCCAACAGAACTGCTTTTTCTTGCCACTTTTATGTGAGATAGTTTACCCCATTCTATCTCTCCCTTTCTCCCCCTCTCAATATATTCCTCTCTCATCCTTTAATTTCATTTTTTTAGATATCATCCCTTCATATTCAACTCACCCTGTGCCTTCTGTATATACATATATATACATATATATATATATATATACACGTATATGTATATATGTATATTCCCTTCAGCTACCCTAATACTGAGGTCTCATGAATTACACATATCATCTTTCCATGTTGGAATGTAAACAAAACAGTTCAACTTTAGTAAGTCCCTTATGATTTCTCTTTCTTGTTTACCTTTTCATGCTTCTCTTGATTCTTGTGTTTGAAAGTCAAATTTTCTATTCAGCTCTGGTTTTTTCACTGAGAAAGCTTGCAAGTCCTCTATTTTATTGAAAATCCATATTTTGCCTTGGAGCATGATACTCAGTTTTGCTGGGTAGGTGATTCTTGGTTTTAATCCTAGCTCCATTGACCTCCAGAATATCATATTCCAAGCCCTTCAATCCCTTAATGTAGAAGCTGCTAGATCTTGTATTATTCTGATTGTGTTTTCACAATACTCAAATTGTGTCTTTCTGGCTGCTTGCAGTATTTTCTCCTTGATCTGGGAGCTCTGGAATTTGGCGACAACATTCCTAGGAGTTTTCTTTTTGGGATTTTTTTTCAGGAGGCCATCATTGGATTCTTTCAATTTCTATTTTACCCTCTGGCTCTAGAATATCAGGGCAGTTCTCCTTGATAATTTCTTGAAAGATGATATCTAGGCTCTTTTTTTGATCATGGCTTTCAGGTAGTCCAATAATTTTTAAATTATCTCTCCTGGATCTATTTTCTAGGTCAGTGGTTTTTCCAATGAGATATTTCACATTATCTTCCATTTTTTCATTCCTTTGGTTCTGTTTTATAATATCTTGATTTCTCATAAAGTCACTAGCTTCCACTTGCTCCAATCTCATTTTTAAGGTAGTATTTTCTTCAGTGGTCTTTTGGACCTCCTTTTCCATTTGGCTAATTCTGCCTTTCAAGGCATTCTTCTCCTCATTGGCTTTTTGGAGCTCTTTTGCCATTTGAGTTAGTCTATTTTTTAAGGTGTTCTTTTCTTCAGTATTTTTTTGGGTCTCCTTTAGCAAATCATTGACTTGTTTTTCATGATTTTCTTGCATCACTCTCATTTCTCTTCTCAATTTTCCCTCTACTTCTCTTACTTGCTTTTCTAAATCCTTTTTGAGTTCTTCCATGGCCTGAGACCAATTCATATTTTTCTTGGAGGCTTTTGGTGTAGGCTCTTTGACCGTTGATGACTTCTGGCTGTATGTTTTGGTTTTCTTTGTCATCAAAAAAGATTCCAAAGTCTGAGTCTGAATCTGAGACTGTTTTCGCTGCTGCCTCTTCATGTTCCCAGCCAACTACTTGACCCTTGAGTTTTTCATTGGGGTATGACTGCTTGTATAGAGTACTTTGTCCCAAGCTTGAGGGGATGTGCTGTTGTTTTCAGAGCTACTTCTACACAGCAAGCTCTGCCACGCCAGCGCTCCTTCTCCCCCAAGAACTGCCAACCAGGATTGGGCCCCCGGATCCAGGCAGTCCTGCTCTAATCTGCTGCTTAATTCCTCGCACCAGGTGGGCCTGGGGCCAGAAGCAACTGCAGCTGTAGCTCTGGAAGGAGCCTCAGAGCTGCACCACCTCCTCGCCTGCCCCCCCCCACCCAAACTGCAAACTCCTTTCACTTTGTTCCAGCAGCTTTTCCCACTAACCTGCTCTGTTGTCTTTGGGGTTGGTCCTGGTGCGGCCCACGCTGGGCTCTGCTCCTCTCTGCTCCCAGCTCCGTGCCATAGACCCTTCCCAGCAACCATCCAGACTATCCTGGGCTGGAGCCCTGATTCCCTCTGCTATTTCATGGGCTCTAGAATTTGTTCAGAGCCATTTTTTATACGTGTTTGGAGGGACCTGGGGGAGAGCTTAAGGAAGTCCCTGCTTTCCATCTGCCATATTGGCTCTGCCCCCTAATATGTACTTCTGATCCAAGATATAGAATTGTCCTTTCTCTCTTTTCCCTTTCATGGCCAATCTCCTTGACAAAGCATTTTTTTTTTTACTCATTGCCTCCACTCTGGCTCTTCTCATTCCTCAACCCCTTGGAATCTGCCTCCTGACTTCATTGCCTATCAAGTTCTTGGAATATCACTGCACAAACGAAACTGCTTTCTCTAAGGTAACCAATGATCTCTTCATTAACAAATCCAATGACTTCTTCTCAGCTCTCATCCTTCTTGGCCCCTCTGAAGCATTTGACACTACTGACTACTCTGTCCTCCTACCTGGGCACTTTCTCCTCTCTGGCTTTTTTTAGGGGGAAGGGGAGTGCTATAGTATTCTTCCCTGGTTCTACTCTCACATCTGTCCTCTTCTTATTTTCCTTTGCTGCATTATCAAGCTTGGCCCATCTGTTATGTGTGGGTGTACTTCAGGGATCTGTCCTTGTCCTTTCTAAATCCATTCTCTTGGTGATTTCATCAGGTCCCATGGGTTCAATCCAGATGATTCCCCTATCTACAAACCCAGGCTTCGTCTCTCCTCTGAGCTAGAATCCTTCCTTGCCAACTGTTTGTTGGAAGTCTCTAAATCAATGTGGCATCTCTAACTCAGCATGTCCAAGACAGAATCTATTTTCTTTCCCCCCCAAACTCATTTCCTTCCTAAATTCCTATTTGTTTTGATGGTACCACCACCATTCTCATCACTGAGGTTTACAACCCTGGTCTCATCCTCAATTCTCTGAGCTCACTCACCCCTCATATACAAGCAGTTGCCACGTTTTGTTGATTCAACCTCTAAAACACCTCAAAATCTTTTCCTTTCTCTCCATTTGTGTGGCCACCAGGTTACTTAAGACCCTCCTCCCCTCTTGCTAATCCAGCCTCTACACAGCTGCCCAAACCAACTCTGCTAAGGGACAGGCTGGCCTGTGGCACTCTCCTGTTCCAAGTACCTTTCAATATTTCCCTGCTGACTCTAGAATAAAATGCCAATTCCTTTGTTTGGCATTCCCAGGCCTTGCCAATTTTGTTCCAATCTATCTTTCTAGGCTTATTGCTCCATTCAAACTGGCTTAGTTGTTGGTTTTTGTACGTTACATTCTATCTCCTATCTCTATGCTTGTCATTATCTCCTTCCCTACTCTCAAGGCTCAGCTTAAGCATCATCTTCTACATGAGGGCTATCTTGAGCCAGATGCTACTAGGCAGTAGCCTCAGGAAATGATTTTGTGTTCAATTTGTATTAACTTCTCTGTGTATAAGATGTTTTCCCCAGCAGAATGTTAGCTTCTTGAGGGCAGAGACTACCTCATTTTTTGTCTTTGTACCCCCAACACCTACCATAGTGCCCAGAAATACCAGGCCCTTCATAAATGCTTGCTTGCTTGATACATTTATTTACTTATTCATTCATTCATATATTCAAATAAATGCTTGTTGAATGAAATAAGACAGAAAAACAATTTTGGAACACAGATACTCTAGAACTCGAGGGAAAAAACATTAGCTTACCAAACCATGAGACCGTGGAAAGGCATATTTTGTGAGGACTTCAAATATGTCTCTTCTGCTATGACCTTCCTGTTTCAAAGCAAATCTCAGATTTCTCATATCCTAAAGAGAAGAATAAAAAAAAATTTGCCACTGGATCCTCAGATACAGTCATACTAAATAAAAATATTCAGATAAATTTAAAACTTTTTAATTGAATGAATCTCAAAAGGACAATTATTCTATGTAAGTAAAAGAATGTTTGATTATACAGTACTGTAACTAAACATTTATTAAGCACCTTCTATGTGCCATGTGGGCAGCTAGGTGGCCCAGTGAATAACGTGCGAGGCCTGGAGTCAGGAAGACCCAAGTTCAAATCTGGTCTTAGACACTTACTGGCTGTGACCCTGGACAAGTCATGTCACCCTATTTGCCTCAGTTCCTTCATCCATAAAATGAGCTGAAGAAGGAAATGGCAAACCACTCCATTATCTCTGCCAAGAAATCACCAAATGGTGTCACTAAGAGTCAGATGTGACTGAAATAACTGAACAACAACAAAAATGTACCAGGCACTGTACTAAGTACTAGGAAAGGAAGGCAAAAAACAACCAACCAAACAAAAAAACCAGTCTCACGTCTCAAGACCTCCGAGTCTCCTGGGGAGATAACACGCAAACAACTGTGTATAAACAGGATACAGGTTGGGTAAACTGAGACAGTCTCGGAGGGAAGGCACTAAGATTAAGGAAGCCTGGGAAAGGCTTTTTGTAGGACTATAGTTTAGACTCGATGATTTCCAGGGAAGCCAGGAGGTGGAAATGATGAAGAAGGGAGTACTAGGCATGGGGGATAGCCAATGAAAATGCCCTGAGTCCTGAGATGGAATGTCACATGCAAGGAACATCACATTAGAATGTGAGCTTTTGCGTCTGAATCTCTGGCACTTGGTGTGGTGTGTGGCACAAGACCGGTGCTTCAAAGATGCTGACTGCCTGACTGAGCTTGGGCCTCTCATACTATCTCCTTACTCAGGGTGGGTACTGGCTCACTGTTATTCATTTGTGTCCCTTCCTTTCCAGTGGACAGATGATTCTCTTGGGCAGTTCTGTCTTCCCTCAGGAGCCTGCTAGTGCCATCCTGTCCCAGCCAAGAAGCAGCTCTTACTCTCTTTTCATCTTTTCCTTTGCTCCTGACACTTTTTTTTTATTAGACTCCGCTATGCTTTTGGAGCCATCCTCTCTGACTTGCCTTGACTTTCATCTTTGGCAGTTTTTCAAAATCTCAGATGGCTGGGGTTCCAACTCCTTCCTGCCACCCCCATTCAGAATTATTTCTTTTATTGTCTTCAGAATTTCATTCTTGACTTTCCCAGCTGCCTGGCCTGACTTCCTCTGGAGAATTTTAATCCATGGGATCCTACCTATTTTTTTCTCCCTCTTAGTCTCTCCCTTTCCTTCTCACTCTCTCTCTCTCTCACTTCCCCCTTTCTCTTTCTCTTTCCTCCTTTTTTTTAGGGAAAGAAAGGCAGGGTGGTATAGTAAGAGGCAGAACCCCATAGTGTCCAGAGTGCTTAAGTTTGAGTCAGAAGACTTGGGTTTGAATGTGTTATCTCTGGTCCTTTCTAGCTGAGGAGAGACCTTCATAAGATACATGGCTAATTGACAGCCCACCCACATTGCTATTAGATCAGGTCTCTCTCCAAGGCTTCTGGCCTGTTTGCTTAAACTCTTGTCTATGTCTTCTGTCTACAATACCCTCTGATGCCAACATTGCTTCTTTTTCTGACTAGCCTTGATCTTTACCTACATGCTCTCTTCCATGCTTCCCCCTGTGGCTCCTAAATTTCATCAATGAGGGTGTATTCTTAAAATACAATGCCATGCTGCTATTTCCTCTTTGTACAGTGGAAGGAACAAGAGATTTGGAATTACAGAACCTGAGGTCAAACTTGCTTTCCTGAGTTAGGGGCTTCAATTCATTTTTTTTTAACAACACTTTGCACAGTTTTAAAAATAGAAATCAGAGGCTATGGGTTTTATCCTTAAATCCTTTTTTCAGTTATCTACTGCTAATCGTCCTACACTATAGCTACTCTTGATGGCATTTTCCTTGGACGATCTAGCTAGCTAGTTATCTATCGGCGGTTTGTCTTCTGCCCTTGCTTTTCAGTTTGTATGATTATATTATATTATAATATTATATGGTTCTCAAGATCCCAAGCAAATACATTCTTCTCTCCACTGTCCTTGTTAGATCCTTTTCTGCGTTATTCCTATATATTAGGCCACATTCCATATTCTAAACCTGTTCTCAGATATCATGTTTTTAACCTGTTCACAGCCCAAACTGGCTGCTCTTATGAAACATTTTTCTTCAATCAGGAGCAGCAGCAGTGATTAAAAGACAGTCTATGCCCTTAAGGTCCTTGTTTTCCTGAGTATTAGCCATGCTTTCTCAATCCCATTTCTACCTACACCCCAGAAGTGGTAGTCATCATCAGGTCTGACAAGTCTTGGGAGGCGCTCTGGGCTGGGCGCACACCCCAGGAGAATAGCGGAGCTCTCTATTGTTCTTGTCAAGGAGGCACTAACTACCAATGCTTGTGTGTTTCTTCCTCTGACCCTTACTGGACAATCTCTCATCTAGTGTCACCTTCCACAGGATCCTGGATTTAGAGCTGGAAGAGACCTTAGAGGCCATCTGGTCCAACTCCCTCATTTTCTAGATAAAGAAAATGAGATGAGAGGGGCTGACTTCTCAAGGTCATACAGCTGCAAAGTGGCAGACCCAGAATTCAAACACACAGCCTCTGACTCTTTCCACTCTCCCACACTGCCTCTCACATTAACATTCCTGCTTCACTTTCAGTGGGTCCAGCTCCCTCATGTTCAGGAATAGTCTCCTAGTTATTATTTAGCTCTGAGAGCTTAGCCGTTCTTCTCTCCTTTCCCCTTTGTGATCCATTCTTCCACTCTCCAACTTCCTGACGTTGGAGAGGATTCCCCTTTGCCTCTTCAGATCCTATTTCATTTTTGTTTTCACACTGAAGCCTTTCATCCCCCTTGTAAAGGAACATTTAATTCTCCCTGATATACTAGATAGTGGAGAGGCATTCTTTGAGTCTCTTCACCTTTGCTTTCAGGAGGGAGGCCACACTGTACTTTTCACGTGGATAACTACTATTACTCAAATTTAACTTTAGATAGATAACAACTTAGAATTACGTGATTAGTAACATCACTGAATGTTCCTATAAAGCACTTGTACAGCACTTTGTTCTTCCCAAGGCATTCTAACATCAAACAACCTAAGAAGTTTCTTGAAACTTTATAATCCGTCATTTAAAAAATAAACATTTTAAATTTCTGAACAGAAACCCAAAAAAGTAAGCATTTCTACATACCAAGTAGAACAGAAAAGACAATTGGACTTGAAACTGTGAATCTCTACTCCATATAGCTTATTGGGTTTTTTTACACATAATTTAGCATGTTATTTTCAAAGCTATCCTGTTTATCTATGTTTCTATTCTCTTCTGTATATTAAAAAAAGTCTTAATGGCTCTTTTCTTGGGGGGAGGAGTGGAGAGGGAGGAAAAATCACTGTTGTTAGCTTTTCTTCCCCTTAAAGTCCTACCTACTAGTTATTAAAAAAAGCCTTATAATAAACAAGCATATTCTAGACCAATATCCCTAATATATATTGATGCAAAAATTTTAAATAAAATATTAGCAAGGAGACTACAGCAACATATCACAAAGATTATATACGCAACGACTGGTTTGATATTAGGAAAACTATAAACATAACTGACCATATTAAAAACAAAAACAAAAAAAATCACATAATTTTGTCAACAGATGCAGAAAAGGTCTAACAAGATATAACACCTGTTCTTGCTCAAAACACTAGAAAGCATGGGAATAAAAGGATCTTTCCTTAAACTTAATAAGGAGTATACATCTAAAAGCAAGAGTCAGTATAATCTATGATAAAAATAAACTAGAGGCCTTTCCACTAAGATTGGGGTGACAACGATTTCCATTCCATTACTATTTAATTTAGTGCTAGAAATGCTAGCTATAGCATAAGACAAGAAAAAGAATGAGGGTACAAGCATTGACAAAGAGGAAACAAAATTATCACTTTTTCGCAGATGGTGTAACGGTTTCCTTAGAGAACCCTCAAATCAACTAAAAAACTAAATTAAACAATTAACTTTAGCAAAGTTGCAGGACATAAGATAAATCTATACAAATCATCAACATTTCTGTGTATTGCTAACAAAATAGAAATTCCATTTAAAACAGCTGCAAAATGAATAAAATACTTGGGAGTCTACTTGCCAAGATACTCTCTGCACAAATAAAGACAGATCTAAATAATTACAGAATGATTATGTGCTCATGGGTAGGCAAAAGAAATACAATAAAAATGACAATAATACCTCAATTAATTTACTTATTTAGCTCCATACTAATCAAACTATTAAAGGGTTACTTTATAGAGCTGAAAAATAATAACCAAATTGGTCTGGAGTTTAAAAAAGGTCAAGAATATTATGAAAATCAATGAAAAAAAACAAAAAGGAAGGGGGCCTAGCAGTACCAGACCTCAAACTATACTACAAAGCAGTCATCATAAAAACAATTTGGTACTGGGTAACAGATAGGCTGCTCAGTGGCCATGGTTAGATACACATAATAGAATGGGAACAGTAGTCTATTTATTATATGATAAATCCAAATATCTCAGCTACTGGGGTAAGACCTCACTATTTGACAAAACCTGTTGGGAAAATTGGAAAGCAGTCTGACAGAAGCAAGGTACAGATCAACATCTCCCACTGTGACATCATAAACAAATTAGAGGAGCACGAAAGAAATTACCTTTTAGATTTATGGATCAGGGAAGAGTTCATGACCATAAGAGGATTTTAGGAGGTAAAACAGACAATTTTGATTAATAAAATTAAAAAACTTTTGCACAAAGCCAAATGCAGCTAAAATTAGAAGAGAAGCTGGTAAATGGAAAATTTTTTTCCCAGTAAGTTTCTCTGAAAAAGGTCTCATTCATGAGTTCTCTGAATAAAACTTCATAAAGATCTTATTAGACTATATAGGGAATCATGTCTAAAGTGGAAATTTGTTTTGACTGTTCATGGGTGTAATGGGTTGTTTTTCTTATATTTTCAATGAAGGCATGGGGTTAGGGGTGAGAGGACGAGAAGTCAGATCTTGGCTGCTTAAAACTATTACGTATAAAAAGAAAACTTGGGAACTCTGATCAATGTAATGACCAATCATAATTCCTGGGGACTCATGATGAAACATGGTACTTATACTTAACTCCTGATAGAGAGGCAATGGACTCAGAGCTCAGACTGAAACTATTTTTTTTAGATATGGCCAATGAGAAATTTTGTATTGCTTAACTATACATGTTTGCAATAAGGGCTTTGTTTTTCTTTCTTTCTCAGTGAGAGGCAGGGAGATGGGGAAGGGAAGTGCGGGGGAGAGAAAGTTGATCTTTGTTTGAAGATAAAATTAAATTAAATTTAATCAAGAAAAAGGCAAAGTTGACAAAAAGGAAACATGACAAATGCTGGACAGTCTGTAGGAAAACAGGGATATTAATGCATGGTAGGTGGAACTGTAAACTGATCCAGCCATTTTGGAAAGCCATTTAGAATTATGCCCCTAAAGTTATTAATCTGTGCGCATTCTTTGACCCAGAAATATCACTACGAGGTCTATGTCCCCAAAGAGGTCAGAAGAAGAGAAAAAGCACACAGGTACAAAAATATTAGTAAGAGATATTTTTGGTGGCAAATACTTGGAACCTGAGGGGGTGACCATCAAATGAAGAATGGCTGAACAAGTTACAGTACAATAAATGTGATGGAATACTACTGTGTTCTAAGAAATGATGAAGAGGATGGTTTCAGAGAAACCTGGGAAGACTTGTATGAACTCTAATGTAGGATGAAGTGAGCATATCAGCACAACAATTTATACAATACTATTCAATACAATAATATTACAATAGTATTGTAAAGATAAACAACTATGAAAGACTTAAGAACTCAGATGAACACAACGACCAATTGATATTCTAAAAGACTCATGATGAAACATGGTACCCATCTGCTGAGAGAGAGGTGATGGACTCAGTATGCAGACTGAGACTTTATTTTTGGATCTAGCCAATGCAGGAATTTCTTTTGCTTGACTATACATAATTGTGACAGGGGTTTTGCTTTTCTTGCTTTTTTAATGGGGGAAAGCAAAAGGGGGAGGGAAAAAGTAGGCAGAATGGAGAGAATGAGGATCTGAAACTAAAACTGAATTAAAAATGAACAGGCACACTCAGGCAAAATCAGATCATATAATGGCCATATAAAAATGTATGCCTCTTTCTGTATCTTTTGAGGATCTGAAACTAAAACTGAATTAAAAACGAACAGGCACACTCAGGCAAAATCAGATCATATAATGGCCATATAAAAATGTATGCCTCTTTCTGTATCTTAGGTCCATTACCCTTCTCTCAGGAGAACCTTCATCAGAGATCACTTGGAGTCATGGTTGGTCCTCACTTTGATGAGAGTAAATAAAGTCCTTCAAAGTTGGTTTTCTTTACAATGTTATTATTGAAGAAACTGTTCTTCTGGTTCCATATTAGTTCATAAAAGTTTTCCTAGGATTCTCTGAAATCACCTCTTTTAACATTTCTTACATTGCATATTATTCCATTACATTCCTAGACCACAATTTGTTCAGCCATTCCTTAAGTGAGGGGAACCTCCTTAGTTTCCAGTTTTATGTTATAAAACAGTGCTACTATATATGGGTGTATGTATGTATGTGTGTATGTACATATGTGTGTGTGTGTGTGTGGTTCTTTTCCTTTTCATTTGATCCCTTTGGGACAGAAGCCTAGTAGTGGGGTCTAACAGTATACACGGTTAATTGACTTATGGGGCATAGTTTCAAATTGTTATGCCTGGATCGAATCACAGCTTCACCAACAGAGCAATAATGTACCTGTTCTCCTGTAGTCTCTCCAACATTTGTCATTTCCTTTTTTTTTGCCTTCTTTGCCAATCTGATGGGTGTGATCTAGCTAACATTTTAGAACAATGTCAAATAATAGTAGGAAGAAAGGGGATTTGCACCCATCTGTAATGGTTCCACCACTTCCAGGATTACTAGCTCTAATTACTAGAACTAAGATATTAAAGGGATACTTGCTGCTTCTCTTAGTAGAATGTTAGCATTTCATCATTGTAAAGCTCCTCTTCAATTGCTCAAATAAACATCTGCCATTCTAGATTTCTCTTGACTTTTGTGTTTGCGTTTCAAAGTTCTTATTCAGCTCTGCTCTTTTCATTAGGAATGCTTGAAAGTCTTTTATTCCATTAAGGATTCATTTTTTTCCCTTGTAGGAGTATACTCAGCTTTGCAGGGCAAGTTATCCTTGGTTGTAAGCCTTTATCTTTTGCCTTGTGTGATACTGAATGTGGGTCTCTGGAACTTAAGTTATGTCTTTATGGATGCCTGTAGTTTTTTGTCTTTTGATGTGGGAGCTCTGGATCTTGGCTATTCTTAGGACTTTTCCTTTCGGGGTTTCTTTAAGGAGGTGATTGGTGGGTTCTTACTTTGCCCTCTGATTCTAATAGGTTGGGGAAGTTTTCATTTATGATATCTTAAAACATAGTGTCTAGGCTTTTGAAAATCATGGTCTTCAGGGAATCTAGGGATTCTTAAGTTATCTCTTAGGCTTGTTTTCCAGGTTAGCTATTTTTGATAGTGAGAACCTTATATTTTCATGGTGTCACTGAGTTATGCTTGATCTATTCTAAGTTCTAGGGCATTCAATTTTGGGGTAAGGTTTAGCACTTCCTCTTCTAAGGTATCTGTTCTTCTTTCAGTTATTTCCTCTAGAGCTTTTGTTTTTTATCTCTAGCATATTTTTCCCCCAGATATTCATGTAGTCCTCGTGGAAAATCTATTCCTTTGTGTCTTTGTTTGTAGTTATTGTGGAGTTATTCAACCTTCCAGATTGAATTCTTAGGTATTTCTAGTTCTATTTCTAGTTCACTCTTTATAGTGATTGGTACCTTCTGTTTACTAATATCTCCAGCCTTAGTTCCTAAATTGGGACTTTGTACCAGGGCCAGGTTCCACTCCCTACTGTGCTTTTTGGGTAGAGTGGTTGGCCTTGCTTGGTCCCAACATGGGTAACTTGGGTTCCTGCACAGATCTATATCAAAGTTCAAAGCACAAGGTTTGGAGGGCCCTTTAGGGAGTCTTGGGGTAGAATGCTAGGGGCTTCAGAATCCCTGAGCCTTGTATGTTCCAGTCTGGGCACTACCATGCCCAGACTGGCCCTGCTGCTTCTAAAGTCTGTTCTTTGGGTTTCTGATCGGTCTTGGGTTTTCTCATGAGAGCCCTCTAATCTTTCTTCCTCTGGATACAAAGTCTTGCAAGACACTGGTGTCTCTTGTATCTCTAGTCACAATATGAGGCTTCTGTTTTGTCTGGCTGTGCAAGCTGGCCTGGGTTTTCCTGCAGGCCTTGTTTTCTAACTCCCACTGAATTTTGGCTAACTTTTTGTGCAGTTCTGGAGTGGATGGAATCATTTACTATAATTTCTCATTAGATTTCTTGATCATTGTACAGTCAATTCTTAGATTTTGTGCTGGACTAGATATGCTAGGCTGCCTAACTCTGTTCAGGCACCCAACTTAGCTTGAAGTCCTCATAACCCTTCATTTTTAAGCAAAGGATCAACAAATGTTCTACCACATGCAGGATCCCACAAAATACATACAGCAAGAAGACAATTAAGACTATGGTCCAAAATTTTTATCTATGGCTCGAAACTGATCAAGCTAAATAGATGAACCCTTTCAGATCTATTATTCTATGTAATTTTAAAGGTGCATGACTGCCTAAATACAAATTCTGTCAAATACAGCTGAATTATTCACATCATACTGAGCTATGGAAGTACTGACTTAAAGAATAGTTGGAAAAATCAGAATACTAGTTGTCTATCCATAAATCAAAGCACAAGCCCAATGGAGGAAGAAATGTACTTTTCAAAGTTAGGTTTTGTCAACAGTTGCAACTATAATGATTGATTATATAAGCACTCCTAAGGCTGGAGGGTCACAAGCGGCTCCAGCACTCTAAGTGGAAGCATTTCAGTTTTCTAAACTGTCAACAACTGAATTTCCCAACAATTATACTTAACCATTCAGCTAAAAAGATATCTGATTAATTCCTAGATTATTTTATGAACAATTATTTTTAAGTGTTAATGATTCCAGCCAATTTAATAATCACCTTCCTTCGAATATGATAAGAAGAGCTGAAGTGTCTTCTGGGAACACTAATAAAATAGAGTCCTATAAGCTCCCAAGAAAAACATTGGTAAGAGCTTGGGGCATGGCTTTTTGAACTACACTGACACTAAGGATGCAGAAAATGTTCCCAATATACTGCATCAACTGAGGCTTCATATTATACTATTAAAAGTTTCCTTTGCTCATCCAAGCTCAGCTCCAATCAGAGATGCAAGTTTGTCTATCAGTGGCCTCCAAATACAATGAAAAAGAAGGAACCAGAGCAGCTTTTTTCCCCAATGTTCTAGCTTATCAAATCACTTAAGTATCAGGGCATATAATGCTGACTTAAGAAGCTGATCAAGGCAGTAGGTAACAGCTAACAGTAATAAGAGACAAGACAAAAAAATTTAGATATGTTTCTACTCTGGAAAGGATTCCTAAATTTCTTCAGTCTTCTACACAGAGCAGTAAATTAGTCCCTAATAAGCTAAAGAGAAAACCCACATACTGGGATTGATATTCACCATGAAAATTATCAGAAATCATTGGACTGCAAGCTGGGAGATCTGGGTTCTAGTTCTTAGTTCTATCTTTGATCTTTGAAAAGCCCTTTGGGGCAGCTAGGTGGTGCAGTGAGTAGAGCACCAGCCCTGGAGTCAGGAGGACCTGAGTTCAAATTTGACCTCAGACACTTGACATACTTACTAGCTGTGTGACCTTGGGCAAGTCGCTTAACCCCAATTGCCCTGCCTTCCCCCAACAAAAACAAACAAACAAAAAATGAAAAAGTCCTCCGACCTCTCTAGGCCTCAGTTTCCTCATCTGTAACATGAGAAGGGTGAACTATACATGTTCTCTTCAGCTCTAAGATTCTATGATATAATTATTCTATACATGGCATATTTCTAATACAAAATATATCAAAGGCAAACTTTATTTTCAGAGGGGATCTTGATTTATTTCCTGTTAACAGAAGGATAAATCTCACTGATTAAAAGGCAGTTAAAGTACTGTCTTCTCTGAAAGTAAAGAAAGCATAGAATTGCTCCATGTTAAACTACTACATTATTCCCTAACCACGTTGTGATCCAAAAATAGATGAAGTTCTTTCTATTTCATTAAAGACATGCTCTATTTATTTCCTCCCACTTTTTTAAAATATAAAATCTCTGTTGACACACTGTTGGTGAGGGCCACCTAGAAACGGCCTCAGGAAAAATAGTACCTGGCTCTCCCTGCCCCCCCAAAGGTTTGCTTACTCTTGTGCTAACAAATATTATGCCTAAGGGATACAGTAACAGTACTGAGAAGGGACAATTTCTTTCCCCTCCACGTTTGGCATCAAAAGCAGGTTATGTGTCTCATGTAAACTGTTGCTCTTGACAGTTCTGTAAAACTACATCTTGAGAATGTATGATACAATTAAGGAGGGAGGTGAGCATCTGAATGGAGAAACATTTCCAAAATCTTAGGTTGATACAAGTGTTTCAATTTCTAAAGTTTTTGTTTGTTTGCTGGATCTCATGTATCCCTTGCTTCATGATAAAAGTGTTAAATATCTTACTTTGCAAGTAATATCTAGTCCATAGGAATTCTCTCCTCGGCTTGAAGCTCCTCCCATTTTTTCAACTCTTGCAATGACACCCAGAGGAATGTCAAGTAATGCTCCAGAATCCTAAAAGAGACACAAATGCAAAATATCAAGAAGTCAAGTGCATCTTTCTGGGGCCCAGGCAACTCTTTCTAACTCTGTAGTATAAATTAGTTGTTGATCTGCATTGGCAGAGGGATTGTCTTCACCAGAAGTTTCCTACATTAAAGAAATCACATTCTTACCCTCCTACCCCCAAACAAACCATGAATCTATCAAAGCTTCATAGGCAATATACTGGAGAATTTCTTACCTTGAAATTGTAAAACTTTATAGATAAAAGTATGACACAACGGAACATATATAAACAGCAAGGATTAAAATAGGTTTACATGCCCAAATCTCGAAAAACAGTCCCCCAAAGTCTAAAACCCCACAAGGAACAGATTTTTGGAAGCCCATCTGGTGTCTTTGAACTGTTGACCGACCTTCCTTCCTTCCTTTCTTCCTTTTTCTTTGATATAGATATATATGTGGAACCATACAGTATATGCTTCCACGCATCAGTTCTTTCTGTGGAAGTAAATAGTATTGTCCTTCATAGCTGATTGGAATGTTCATATTACTCAGAATAGCTTAGTCGTTCACAGCCACTCTTGGAACTATAATGCTACTAATGTATATAACGTTCTCTTGGTTCTGCTTGTTTCACTCTGCATCAACCTGCTTGTCATTTCTTAGAGCACATTCATATACCACAACTTGTTCAGCCGTTCCCCAGTTGATGGGCATCCCCTCAATTTCCACTTCTTTGCCAGCACAAAGAGAGCTGCTCTAAATATTTTAGAACATATAGGTTCTTTCCCTTTTCCCTGATCACCTTGGGAAACAGATACAATAGCTTCTGTAGTTATCCTTTTCATCATTTCTTAACAGCGTAGCAATACTTCATTCATATATCACAATTTGTTTAGCCATTCCCCAACTGACGGGCACCTATTTTGTTTCCAGTTTTTTGCTACCACAAAAGTGCTAGTATAAATGTTTTGGTGTATGTGAGAACTTTCTTCTTATCAATGACCTTCTTGGGATATATGCCTAATACTGGAATCTCTGGGTCAAAGGGTATAACACATTTTTATAATGCTTTGGGCATACTTCCAGATTGCTTTCCAAAATGGTTGGATCAGTTGCACCAACAGAGTATTAGTATCCCAATTTTTCCACATCCCCTTCAACATTTGTCATTTTTCCCTTCTATCATTTTAGCCAATTGGAGAGGTGTGAGATGGTATCTCCAAGTTGTTTTAATTTGCATTTCTCTAATTAATAATGCCTTAGAACATTTTTATATGACTATATATAGCTTTGATTTCTCCTTCCAAAAACTGCCTGTTCATATCCTTTGACTATTTATCAATTGGGGAATGATTCATATTCTTATAAATTTGACTCAGTTCCCTATACAGTTGAGGCCTTTCTCTGAGAAACGATCTATAAAAAAAATCCCCCCTCGCATTTTCTGCTTTCCTTCCAATCTTGGCTACATTGGTTTTATTTGTACAAAACCTTTTTAATGTAATATAATCAAAATTATCCATTTTACATTTCCCCAATGCTCTCTATCTCTTCATAAATTCTTCTCCTATGCATAAATCTGATAGGTAATAAGTTCCATGCTCTTCTAATTTACTTTACTCCCTTTATGTCTAGGTCATATATCTATTTTAACCTTCTCTTGGTAAGTGATATAAGATACTTGATCTATCCCTAGTTTATGCCAGACTGCTTTCCAATTTTCCCAGCAATTTTTTTCTACCAAATAGTACATTCTTATCCTCAAAGCTTAGATCTTTACATTAATCAAACAAAAGGTTACTGTAGTAATTTACTTCTACACACTGTATACCTACTCTATTCCACTGATCCGCCCTTCTATTTCTTAGCTTCTTAACTATCACCTTACAATACAGTTTAAGATCTGGTACTGCTAAGCCTCCTTTCTTTACATTTTTTTCATTAATTCCTTTGATATTATTGACCTTTTATTCTTCCAAATGAATTTTATTTTTCTATTTTCTCCTCAGAAGTCCAATTTACTTCTGACCATAGACTCCCTAATCTAGATATACTAGATGTATACATTATTCTCTCTTTAACCCAGTTCTAATGAGAATAAGGTTCCCATGCTGCCTGCCCTACATGCCACTGTCCCCTCCACTGTAAAACTTCTTCCATTCACACTTCTTTTGTATGAGATAATTTGCTCCATCTTACCTCTTCCTACTCTATTTTACTTTTTAAGATCATTCTATCATAATCAACTCAACCCCAAACCCTTTATCTGTGCATATTCTTTCTAACTACCTTTCTTCCACTGTTGATTTTTCAAAAGAGAAAACTAAAGGCCTGGGGACACTCTGCTATCACCGAGATGTGTGACCATGAGCAGGTCATTTCATCTGTGGGTTTCAGTTCTAAATCTGGAAAAATAAGAGATGGGATTCCATGACTACTTCTAAAGTCCCTTCTACCTCTAGAATTTTATGATCTATATCTAATCTATGATCTGATGCCTTATTCTATAACCTTCAAATTTTTACTTAAATTATATTTTTGTACCCTTGTTCCACACTTTCTACATCTTTCTGGATTTATTCAATGCTAAAGGCAAATCTTTAAGCCAGCAACTCTTAATGCTGCAAAAATGGACATCAGCAGTAGATTCTGTTTGGAAAAAACCAAGGATTAATGACTTGAATTTCTAAAGACTAATTTGCAATCAGTGCTTCTATATGTTTATCATGAAAATGGAGCATTTATCCTTTTCTTCCCCTGCAAAGTGATCACCTTTTTGGGACACAAAGCAAAGTTTTTTTTTTTAAAAGCCAGTTTAAAATGGCTAAATTATGCAATATTTACTCATAGTAAGGCACCCAATAAATATCTGCCAAATGAACGAATATTAAAAACCAATATTTTCTTTATAAAATTTAAACACATATAATTTTTAAATCATTATTTATTTAATATTTTTAGTTTTCAGCATTAATTTTCACAAGAGTTTGAATTACAAATTTTCTCCCCATTTCTACCATCCCCCCACTCCAAGATGGCATATATTCTGATTGCCCCATTCCCCAGTCAACCCTCCCTTCTGTAACCCCACTCCCCCCATCCCCTTTTCCCTTACTTTCTTGTAGGGCAAGATAAAATTTTATGCCCCATTGCCTGTGTATCTTATTTCCTAGTTGCATGCAAAAACTTTTTTTTTGTTTTTGAACATCTGTTTTTAAAACTTTGAGTTCCAAATTCTCTCCCCTCTTCCCTTCCCACCCACCCTCCCTAAGAAGGCAAGCAATTCAACATAGGCCACATGTATATCATTATGTAAAACCCTTCCACAATACTCATGTTGTGAAAGACTAACTATATTTTGCTCCTTCCTATCCTATCCCCCTTTATCCAATTTTCTCCCTTGACCCTGTCCCTTTTCAAGTGTTTGCTTTTAATTACTTCCTCCCTCCATCTGCCCTCCCTTCTATTGTCCCCCTTTTTTATCTCCTTCCTCTTTCTTTCCTGTGGGGTAAGGTACCAAATTGAGTGTGTATGTTATTCCCTCCTCAGGTCAAATCTGATGAGAGCAAGATTCACTCATTCCCCCTGACCTGCCCCCTCTTCCCTTCCAACAGAACTGCTTTTTCTTGCCACTTTTATGTGAGATAATTTACCATTCTATCTCTCCCCTTCTCCCTCCGTCAATATATTCCTCTCTCATCCCTTAATTTGATTTTATTTTTTTAGGTATCATCCCCTCATATTCAACTCACCCTGGGCCCACCCTCCTTCTCTCTCTCTCATATATATATATATATATGTGTGTGTGTGTGTGTGTGTGTGTGTGTGTGTGTGTGTATTCCCTTCAGCTACCCTAATACTGAGGTCTCGTGAATTACACCCATCATCTTTCCATGTGGGAATGTAAACAAAACAGCTCAACTCTAGTAAGTCCCTTATGATTTCTCTTTCTTGTTTACCTTTTCATGCTTCTCTTGATTCTTGTGTTTGAAAGTCAAATTTTCTATTCAGCTCTGGTCTTTTCACTGAGAAAGCTTGAAAGTTCTCTATTTTATTGAAAATCCATATTTTGCCTTGGAGCATGATACTCAGTTTTGCTGGGTAGGTGATTCTTGGTTTTAATCCTAGCTCCATTGACCTCCAGAATATCATATTCCAAGCCCTTCAATCCCTTAATGTAGAAGCTGCTAGATCTTGTATTATTCTGATTGTGTTTTCACAATACTCAAATTGTGTCTTTCTGGCTGCTTGCAGTATTTTCTCCTTGATCTGGGAGCTCTGGAATTTGGCGACAACATTCCTAGGAGTTTTCTTTTTGGGATTTTTTTTCAGGAGGTGATCATTGGATTCTTTCAATTTCTATTTTACCCTCTGGCTCTAGAATATCAGGGCAGTTCTCCTTGATAATTTCTTGAAAGATTATATCTAGGCTCTTTTTTTGATCATGGCTTTCAGGTGGTCCAATACTTTTTAAATTATCTCTCCTGGATCTATTTTCCAGGTCAGTGGTTTTTCCAATGAGATATTTCACATTGTCTTCCATTTTTTCATTCCTATGGTTCTGTTTTATAATATCCTGATTTCTCATAAAGTCACTAGCTTCCACTTGCTCCAATCTAATTTTTAAAGTAGTATTTTCTTCAGTGGTCTTTTGGACCTCCTTTTCCATTTGGCTAATTCTGCCTTTCAAGGCATTCTTCTCCTCATTGGCTTTTTGGAGCTCTTTTGCCATTTGAGTTAGTCTATTTTTTAAGGTGTTCTTTTCTTCAGTATTTTTTTGGGTCTCCTTTATAGCAAGTCATTGATTTGTTTTTTCATGGTTTTCCCACGTCACTCTCATTTCTCTTCCCAATTTTTCCTCTACTTCTCTTAGTAGCTTTTCTAAATTCTTTTTGAGCTCTTCCATGGCCTGAGACCAGTTCATGTTTTTCTTGGAAGCTTTTGGTGTAGGCTCTTTCACTTTGTTGACTTCTTCCGGCTGTATGTTTTGGTCTTCTTTGTCACCAAAGAAAGATTCCAAAGTCTGAATCTGAATCTGAGTCTGTTTTTGCTGCCTGGCCATGTTCCCAGCCAACTATTTGACCCCTGAGTTTTTCGTTGGGGTATGACTGCTTGTATAGAGTACTTTGTTCCAAGCTTGAGGGGATGTGCTATTGTTTTCAGAGCTACTTCTACACAGCAAGCTCTGCCACACCAGCACTCCTCCTCCCCCAAAAACCACCAACCCAGACTCCCACTCAGATCTTAAGCAGGCTCTGCAGTCCTGCATCTAATCTGCCACTTAATTCCTCCCACTAGGTGGGCCTGGGTCCAGAAGCAACTACAGCTGTAGTTCTGTCCTCAGAGCTGCATCACCTCTGCCGCCCCTGTGGTGGAAGCCAAACCTCGAACTCCTTTCACTCTGTCCCTGCAGTTTTTTCCCCACTAACCTCCTCTGTTGTCTTTGGTGTTTGTGGGTTGAGAAGTCTGGTAACTGCCACATCTCACTGATTCATGGTGCTAGGGCCTGTTCCACCTCGCTACCGGTCTGGTTGGTCCTGGCGCAGCCCACGCTGGGCTCTGCTCCGCTCTGCTCCCAGCTCCGTGTGATAGACCTTACCCAGTGACCATCCAGGCCGTCCTGGGCTGGAGTCCTGCCTCCCTCTGCTATTTCATGGGTTCTGCAGTTCTAGAATTTGTTCAGAGCCATTTTTTATGGGTGTTTGGTGGGTCCTGGGGCTGAGCTTTAGGCAAGCCCCTGCTTTCCAGCTGCCATCTTGGCTCCGTCCCCCAAACACAACTCTTAATAACTGTCTAGAAATCAAAGAATTTGTGAGCCCGGAATAGAAGAGTTTCAGGAGTAATGGATTAACTGCAAACACTGAGATTTTATTCATTCAGGTCTGTTTTACCAAAGATTCCATCAATGTTTTTGGATTATACTTGGAAAGAAACATTTTCTGGATTTTACTGTGGCACAAGGAAACAATACCACATGACTTGAAATTGATTGCCTTAGGAGAAAATTGTCACCCAATAACTTATTTTTAAAAAAAGAAACTTTCACCTACTGCAAAATAATTGGAAAAACATCAGCTAGCTTCAGTAAGGGTATCTAAGTTATGATGGGATTTGTGGAGTTCTGTGAAATTTCCTAAATGTTAAACCGTATTCTTCAACTTCCTAAATGTCTCCTTAAGAAAAATATACTTGCATGCTAAGTGAAAATTCACTACTATACCATCAACATTTATGTCCAAATGCAAAAACAAAAATATGGAAGATGCCATGATGCTCTCTGTACCACCCAAAGAAAGCAAAGTAGCACTGACCCAAAACAGAGCAGAAAGAGGATTCTGAAGGAAGAGAGGTGTTTGTAACGGGCACTAGGGCAGAGGAAAAGAGTTGGGCTACAGACCAGAGGGAACCTCCTGAGACTTCCCATGTACATGGGACAGGGAGAATAAAGCATTTAATCAAGGGCCACCCTGAAGCCAACACTGTCATCAATACTGCTGGACAAGTGTCAAGCCAGTCAATCCTTTGTGAGGTTCATGAAAAACTATGCTTATGGTAAGCAGCCAGAGGGGCTCTGGAGAACTCACAGGACACCTAGCTATAGTAATCTGCTATGATTTTACTCTGACTTCCATGCTAGGTGTGGCCCTGGACAGTAACCTTTATGAGAGAGGCAAGCAGGAACTCACATGGTAAGTCTGTATTCCTCAAGTACCTAGCATGTGGCTTTATGGTCTAGTTCAAGGCTGTCCAACCTTAGGTTTTTATTGAAACAACAGACAATATATTTTGATTTGCCATTTTAGTGAGAGCTCTGCGCTCAGCTTTGTTTACTAAAGCATTTACTTAAGTTTCTATGATTGCAGGCGGGCCACATAAATCCCACTGCAGGCCCATGTAACCAGCAGCTGCATTTTGGACAGCCCTGGTCTAGTCTCATGCTGGTCCAGAGCCATTGGTGATCTGAGTGGTAATGTCATGTTCTGTAGATTGAACCTAGACGTGAATATTTTATCTGCCATGACTGAGCTCAACTACCTATCCAAAGGAAAGGGGTACTGAGGATGGGGAATTGTACTGACAGGTTATCTACTGGCCTACCAGTACAAAAATACTATTCTGTGCTATGTTCTGCCTAAATGAACTCACAAAGACAAACTGGAAGGTCTAGGAATAAGAAAATTATCTTTGCCTTCTCTTGGTAGTGTGTTAACTGACTAAACATTATTAAACATTTAAATGATCTTGAAGGTCCCTTCTGCCACTAAAATGCTATGAATATGACTAAGTATGTAAAGGAGTTGAATATAATTTTGAGTAGAGGTAAATAAAACTACATATGAATAATAACTATGTTATCATTAGAGAACAACAGACATAAAATCTTATCACATTCATTTCTCCAAGGAGCCAAACCTTAAGGCTGGAAGGTGGGTGAATACTCTACAGGGTGGCCCTAAAGTCTGGACACATATGAAATCTCATTAACATCTCATTAACCGTTTCACCAAGGACTCTTATGTTGTTCAGTGACTTCTTTTTTTGGGGTATGCTAAAGGAGGTGTACTCAATGAAAATCACAGATGCAACACACTTGATTGAACTCATAAAGAGTGAATGTGCTAAAATTGACGGCAACGTGGAGTTATTGTATTGAGTTCACATGAATCTTGCAAAGCACATCAACCTTTGCATCACAAATGATGGAAATCATATTGAAGATGTTATTTGTTAATATTCTAATTAAATAAAATGCTGAAAATCTCATTCATTTCATTTCTTGAAAATATGCATTTTTTGCCTTTGTGTTCAGACTTTAGGAACACCCTGTACATGCGTCTACATGCTATGTGGCCATGTACTACACTAGGGTTTCTGGCTGTCACTTTCATAAAAGTGAAAGTGAAAACAGATATCAAAATCAGTTGGAAAGGAGAATGAATTGAAATGCTAATCTCGAGAAGATTTAAAGCCACTTCTTGAAAAAAAAAAGAGGAATCTACCAGTAGAAAATCCTGCTGCCTACTTGTTGGTGCTGATATAAGTTGGTCTCAGAAAGAATACAAATGTAGCTCAGACTGCTACCAAATTCATAGCTCTCACTTTAATGAGCAATATAAATTAGCAGTACTGGTGGCACTTGTTAGAGGATTTTAGCTTGAGTTCAATGAGATCCAGCACCTATCCAAAGATTAAGATATCTAATATTTGAGAGTTGTAGTCTAATGGGCACATTAACTATCTATTTCTGGCCCTAGCTTCTCCAAGTTTTATCCCATTTTATCAACAGAAAGCCAACCAATGTATCTCAAGCCCTTGCACAAATCCTTTTGCTGAATTAGAATGTGATGATGTGTATAGCAAGGTCATAAGAGAATCTGACAGTTTTTGTTTGTTTATCTTTTGTAAAGCTACAGCTGAAGGTATTTGTTCACTATGTCATTCAATAACCTTTACATAAGAACTCACACAATAAATTTCTTTTGACTTTAGTTCCAGGAAAAAAATTCTGTCTCTGTAAATGAATTTACATCTGTTCTTTTGTCAGAAAACAAAAACTCTATAACCAAACGTGTTTGCTTTGTCTTAGCAGCCAGAAAGTTCACAGGCATATTGACTACCCAACTATTAAAAAACGTGTCCCATTCTCGTGCCTGAAAGTGTGTACTCCTCCTGCTTCTTTCAAGTTCTGTTTTATTTTTTAAGGTAATATTTTGCACTTTTTGTAGTTTGTGAGCCATCTCAAGTTCTTTTGTAAAGTAAGCAGCTACTAAACCTTTATATTATTATATTACTACATATATATAATGTAACAATATATAATACTATATTACATTATATTAAACATATAACAAACTAGAAGGGTCTTATTTTTGCAAAGAGGGCTAGGAGTGAGACTAGATTTAAGCTGTCAATGGTACGGCACCACTGGACTACCAGGAAACCACTAGGGCCTAATCAATTAATCCTTCAACAAGCATTTACTGAGCACCTACTATGTGTGAGGCACTGTGGTAAGTGCTAAGGATAAAAAGATAAAAATGAAACAATCCCCATCCTTGCTTTCTAGATATCTGGGGAGAAACACTGTCCGTATACAAGCATATACAAAAGAAACACAAGAGAATTTTATAGAAAAGGGAGGGGGTACAGAAAGGCTTCAGGTACAAGGTGAAATGTGAGCTGATTTTTGAAGGAAAGAGATGATTCTTAGAGGTGGAGATGAAGAGGGAGTGCATTCTGGGCTTGGGGGCAGGCAGCGAAAATGGCATAGAGACAGGAGATTGAATGTGGTGTTCGAGGAATAGCAAGGCCAATCTGGCTGGACTGAAGTGTGAACGGGAGTAATATATAATATAACAGGGTTGAAAAGGGAAGTTGAGACAAATTTGGAAAGGCTTTTAAAGGCAAACAGAGGAGTTGATAATTGATTCTAAAGGCAACAGAGGGCTACCAGGGTTTACTGTTGGTGATGGGGAAGGGCAGGGAGAAGGAGAGAAGAGAAAGTGACATAGAGAGAGACAGAATGATTGATTACGATCTAATAAAGGAATTTCAGAATTCTTTATTGTTAATGAAGCTCAAGGAGGCTTCAGAAATTATCAGTATGGTTCTAAATACTATCCCAAGGCCATCTTCAGCATGTCTACTATAAGCCCAGAGATGCCACAGGAATGAATTAGCTCTGTCTTTCCCAGCTGCTGTCCCTTCCCTGACACCACCCCAGGGCCACTGACACCCTAGCAGAGGGGTCCTGATACTATGGTGTGAATTAGATCTTTTCCTAAAGTAGTCTATAAACCCTGGAGGCAACTACAGAACATACCTGCTGCCCTGCAAGTCTCGCAGATTAGGCAGTAGCCTAGGCCTGTACCCAAGGGGCAACTGAAGATCACCGAGATCATCCCAAGGCAAAATTCCAGAGCAGGGGTGGGGAAGTCTTGAGGCCACATGTGGCACTCTAGGTCCTCAAGTGCAGCCCTTTGACTGAATCCAAACTTCACAGAACAAATCCCCTTAATAAAAGGATTTGTTCTGTAAAACTTGGACTCAGTCAAAAGGTCACACCTCAGGACCTAGAGGGCCACATGTGGTCTTGAGGCTGCAGGTTTCCCACCCCTGCCCTAGAGCTATTCTAGGATAACATTATGAGAACATGTAGTCTGGAAGCAATATTAGTGGTTAAATATAGGGATGTTGAAATGTCCTGGGATCTATGCTCTAGAGGAATTACAATGGGTCACTAATAGGAGACAAAAAGGTTCTATGTGGGTAGTCTGCTCTTGATTCCTGTGTACTTCAAATTTTCTATTTAGCTCCAACTTTTCATCAGAAATGCTTGGAAGTCCTCTATTTTCAAGTCAATAAGCATTTATTAAGCGTCTGCTATGTGCCAGGCACCATGCTAAATTTTCCTTTTTAGGTTTCTTAGTTACCAGTAGATCCTATCTTCACTTTGTTCTCTTACTCTAATAGATCTAGGCAATTTTCTTTCATGATTTCTTGAAATCTGATGTCCAAGTTCTTATTTTTGTCCTGGTTTTCAAGCAGTCCAACAATTAAAAATTCTCTCTTCTTGATCTGTTTTACAATTCAGTCATTTTTCATATAGTATCTTTCACATAAATACTTTAAATAAAATACTTTCATATAATACCTTTCAATTTTATTTTACTACTCTAATTTTCAAGCAATCTGTGGCTTGGGCAAGGTTTGTACCTCTTGTGCTAAGCTGTTAATTCTCCTTCAAGTCTTTCCATCACAGCCCTCATTTTTTTCTATTTCTTTTCTCTAGCATTCTGATTTCATTTATAAAACCATTTTTAACTCTTTAAAAAAAGTTGTAGGCTTCAGATAGAGCTGCGGACTGGATCAGAATCACACAGCTGCTGCTCACTTCTTGCTCCTACTCCTTACCCAGTACACAGCTTCAGGGCTATGACAGCTGCTTCCCTGGTCACCATTCTTAGATGAAGGTCACTGCCTCAGTGATAAAACACCTGTGACCCAGGTCTAGGGTACAAGTGAAAGTGTGGCCAGTTGACAGCTGTATCTATTCCCTGCTTGGCTTCAGGCCCATCCAATACCTTTTCTTACCTTAATGAACAGCTGCAGACCCCAGTTCTATTCCTGGGCATGGAGCCTTGCAGCACAGGGATAGAACTACTGTCCTAGAAATCCAGTCTCCAATCTCCACAGACCTCTATTTGTCTCCCTATGTCTAAGCCAGAAAAATGATTTATTGTAATTTTTCCATGCATTTTCTGATTAGTACTGGGTTTTTGTTGGAGTGGGATGGGGGCAGGTGGGAGGGGAGGAAGGTAGACGAGCTGGGTTATACTCCTTCCTCCTGTTCTGCCATCTTGGCTAGTCTCCCAGGCTTTAAAAAATTTACAATTTTCAAGGAGTCTAATAATTCCTTTTAAAAAAATTAATTTATTTTTAGTTTTCAACATTCACTTCCATAAGATTTTGAGTTCAAAATTTTCTCCCCATCTCTCCTCTCCCCACCCACCTTAAGATGGCATGTAATTTGATATAGGTTCTACATATACATTCATGTTGAACCTATTTTCACATTAGTCATGTTGTAAAGAAGAATTAGAATCAATGGGAGAAACCAAGAGAAAGAAGAAACAAAGAAAGAAAGAAAAAAAGAGAGCAAATGATATGCTTCAATCTGCATTCAGACTCCATAGCTCTTTTTCTGGATGTGGAGAGCATTTTCCATCATGAGTCCTTTGGAGTTGTCTTGGATCCTTGAATTGCTAAGAAGAGATAAGTCTAACAAAGGAGTCTAATAATTCTTAAATTAAATCTCCTTGCTTTGTTTTCTAGGTTAGTCATTTTTGATATCAGATTATATTTTCTTCCATTTCTGCAGCCTTTGGATATTGTTCTATTATTTCTTGCTGTCTCACAGAATCACTAATTTCTATTTGGTCTATTCTAGTTTTCAGGGAGTCCATTACTTGGGGAAGGTTTACCACTTTCTCTTCTATTAATTCTCTTTCCAATTCTTTCCTCTAGAGGTTTTATTTCATTTTTTATCTTTTGCTTCATTTCCTCTAAATATTCATGTAGTGCTTTTGGAAAATCCATTTTTTCCTTTGAGTTTCTGCTTTCAGTTACAGAGATGTTTTCTCCTCTCTGAGAAATACTTGGATAAGGAATAATGTTTTATACATGTTGGTGTCTTCTTTGGTTTATTCATCTTTCTAATCTTGGCCCTTAAACTGAGGCTTTGTGCCAGAGACAAGCTCTGTCTCCTGCTATGCTTTTTTTTGGGTAGGGTGGTCTGCCCTCCTTGGGCTCACTCTGGATCACCCGGGTTCCTTCACTGACTTCCAATTCTGAGGTCAGAGCCCCCTAGATCTTTGAGGTTCAGAGTACTAGACCTTGAAGATCTCCTATGGGTCTCAGAACAGAGTGCTAGGGACCACTGGAGCTCCTAGGCATGTGAGCTGCCCTGAGAATTGCCTTCTCACAGTGATCTCTGCCATTCTTCAGGGTTACCAAAGTCCCCACCCTAGAGTTTTCTTGGGGGACCTTCCATTCTTGTTGCTTCCAGACACAGAGCCCTGCAAGCTATACTTGTATCTGGCCTAGTTGCACTTGAGAAGTTATAGGCTTGTTTGCATGTGCTGGCACTGGCTTTACTTGGCTTCTGGCTGACTTTCTGTGTAGTTCTTGGTGAAGAATTATCTTATTGTAGTTTTTCATTAAATTTTTTGGTCATTATTCAGCAAATTTCAGGTTTTTGCTAGAGTAGGTATGTCGGAAATAGGCAGGCTGCCTCCATTTAGACAGCCATATTGACCAGAAGTCTGACAATGAACTTTACATAAAGAAAAAAAGGAGTCAAGCCATAACCTTGAACCCACATATCACTCAGCCAGGACATGCCCCAACAAGGGGGTTTAAAGAAAGGCCCCATATACATCAAAACATTTATAGCAGCACTTTTTGTGGTAGCAAGTAATTAGAAACAAAGGACATGCCCATCAACTGGGGAATTTGTGGCAAATGAATGTAATAGGATTATCACTGTGATTTAAGAAATGACTGAAAGAATTTGGAGAAGCATGGGAAAACTTATATGAACTAATGTAAAGTGAAGTAAGCAGATCTAGGAATACAACATGCAGAATGACTACAACAACATCCATGAAAAGAAGGAACAAACATCCAAACCGAATGCTATGAAATAATGACCAAATGTGTCCCCAAAGAATAAATAAAAGGTGTACCCCTTTTCATTCTTTGCAAAGGTAGGAGACTATGGGTGTGGAATACTGCACATACTGTCAGATTCAGTTGATAAATGGATTAGTTTTGTTGAATTGCTTTTTCCTCCCTCCTTTATATTCTTGTTACAAAGGATGAGATTTCACTGGGTAGGATAAAGGGGGATATATTCAGAAATGTGGGTGATATACCAAAAAAATCAATGAAACCTTAGAATTTTTTTCTTAAAAAAGAGGCTACTGTTGTCCTGAAGAATTAGCATGTGGAAAGTAGCAAGTCAGAATTTCTCCACTGCTTTGGCTGTTCCTCTCATTCACAGCCTGCTGTTAGGACCACTCCTGAAAAGATGTCACACATCCATCCCTGCTTTTCCCGTCCCTGTAATTTCCCATCACTAAGTCCCTACTACCTTCCATTTGCTTTGAGCACAGGCAGTCTATAACATCTGAAAGCCCTGCAAGTGCAGTCTAAATGATCACCACCCTTCTCTTTCTTTCTCTCCTTTTTTCCTTCACCATCATTGGCCAAATGTATTTTTCCCTACAGGGCTTTACTTCCTCCCACTATACCGATTTTCAGCAGTGACTATGAGATTTTCTCTGGTATGCAAGGGCAGATTTGGAAACTTACAAATTTGCAATACAAGAAAAAGATTGGGAAAGACTAAGCTAGAACCACAGTCACCCTGGTTCCAAGACCTGTTTTTTTCAGAACACAACTTTCAAGGTAAAGACCCAGTTAAGCTCTCAAAACTGCTATGAACTTTACTATTTTGTAGGGCTGACATGTTCTAGGTCAGGGGTTCTTAAGCTTTTTTGTGTCATGGAGCCTTTTAGCAGTATGGTGAAAACTATGGACTCCTCAGAATAACATTTTTAAATGCATAAAATATGTAGGATCACAAAAGAAACAAATTTTATAAAAATGCATATTAAAATATTTAAAAACAAGTTCATGGACCTCAGGTTAAGAACATCTATTCTAGATCATCCTAAACTTTCTGCTCTCTGTCCCCTACAAACATCAAACTATATTCCTATATTCCTTCCATGTAAAAGTTTCAGGTTCCATACTGTTTTATATAAATCTAGTCATTGATACTTCAGTTGCAAATATACTGGATAGCATGCATATTTGACCCACAGTGAACCTAATGACAAAAGAAAATTAAAGACAAGTTTATAATCTCTAACTATTCATAGTTATCTGTAAGCTCTTATGTTCTACTTACCGTTTCCAAGCTTCTTAAATACAAGCGATAATTGGTGATGTAAACTCGTCCTTTAATGGGGCCATTGAATGGACATATATAAATTACTTCTTTGTCTATTGAAGTAAAAAAAAAGTATCCAAGTAAGAACTAGCGAGGTTTAAAGTAAGCACTGGCAATGTTTTCACATGATCATGCCAAGGGAGTATAAAGCATTAGAGTAAATTGGTATGTGACACATCTGGGGTATAAGGAATGTCTCATCAAGCTTTCCCACAGTGATCATGACACCTGAGGCAAGGAAGGAGCTAAGAATTTGGGCTTGCTGAGCTCTGCTTTAAGATACACATATATTACAATGGTGGTTTTTGGTAATTAATGGATCCCTAAGAAAAGGAAGTCTGCCAAATGTTCCTAATCTATCCTCCTCTTGAGAGAAAGGTTCAGCTAAGTTTAAGCTCAAATATTTAAGTACTAAAAAGACATAACAGAGGATAGTGACTGAGTCTGCGGTAGGATGAAGCATAAGGAAAAACTAAATTAGAAGGCTGAATGTATTTATGGAATAACTTGAATTACTTAACTGCTTTTCATTTTTTAAAATTGATATCCCTTTTTTGCTCAAGTATAAAAGCAGTAATAACTAGTAAGTCTACTGCACAGGAAATTAAATGACAATCTTGTAGTATTACCAAGATTGAGGTCCTGCCTTCTATAAATGGTGTTGACAATTCTGTATTCTTTCTCTTGGGACAATGATAATGAGTTGGATATAGATTTTGTGGTGCTTTTCCCCCAGTAAGCGAGTTGCACACTTTTCACCTAGTGCCCTTTAGGGTCAAAAGGACAACCTACAAGCATGAGATTTTGTATGGATGGACTATGTCTAAGAACTAACACTTATCTACTGTGCCAAGTTAAAGGGCCCAATCCTGTAACCTTGACCTCATTAGTCCCATGTATGGTAAGTTAATCGGCCTTCCTCTCCACAATTTTCCCTCTTGAAACAATGCTTAATGAGCTTTGTTTTCAGTATTGAATGGTATTAGTTAGGTTTGAAAGATAACAATAATGTATCCTAAAAAGCAAGTACACAGTTCCTACAATGTCTGCAAATTACAAAATATTTTTCAGCAATAACATTTCATGAATACTGTTCCTTCAGGTTGCCTATCTCAGGGGTGGGAAACCTGTGGCCTTATAGGTCCTTAAATGCAGCCTTTTGACTGAATAAAAAAATAAAATTAAAATTTGGATTCAGGCAAAACGCTGCACTTAATGACCTAGAAGGCCACATGTGGCCTTAAGGCCGCAGGTTTCCCATCCCTGGCCTAGACTCAATACATACTGATTTGACTTGTTGACTTAACATGTTTTGCAATATGACATGACAAGTTATTTAGAATTTATGCCTCGGAATCCTTGATCCTCCTCCAACAAGGCTCTTCTTTTAAGTGGGTAACTTATAGAACTCTTTTAAGTCTTGACAAGAATTAGAAACATAGTACTACTTCTAGGTTGAAAAAGTTACCAGAGCAGCCTAGCACATGTGATATAAAAAAATCCCTTGGAGCAGAAGGTGGCAGAATAAGTCTGATCTCTGATCAGACAGATGGGGGGGTGAGGGTAGAGGTGGTGTTAGTGGACAGTAAGTAATGTTAAAAAACAAAAGCAGTATTTATTTTTAAAAATAAAGAAAAAGTACCCTAGCAAAAGAGTTCCCAGTAGGGAAAAATGCCTCCTACAGCTTTCCACAATTAGTAAGTACACAGGATGTCATAGGAGTTACTATGAAACTGATACAGGAATATTATAAGAAGTGAAACCTTATGGTATCAGTACTTGGCTCAGATAAAGCTCATGGATATTCCGGTAGTCTCATATTTGAATGACCATTACAAAGAAGGTAGCATCCTTTTAAGGCTGAAATGTCATGAATAAAAATGAATTAATGATAACCAACATCTTATCTGGAAAATCACTTCCCACCAGTATAGTTTCAAAATATAATTTGTTAATCTATAAACCTACCAGGTTTTTAGAATGCTACCTTTTAGCTGCTGGACTTTCTAATTTTAGGGTTAATAAGAGATCATGGTTGAGTATATTAGATTTTTATTTTAATAATTTGCGAATCAGTATTTACAGTAGGTATATTTACTATTCTAAGTAAAGAAACATTTGCATTTTAAAATCCAGAGGCTGAATAACTTAATATTATATTGGACTTACCATATAGTCAGTTTTTAGTTCAGAGAGGAAAATTTCTAGAGATAAATACCAAATTTCCTAAACAATTCTGTCTTTGGCACAGAAAAATAGCAATTATAATCAAGTTAACACAAAGCTCTTGAAATAGACATAACATCAAAGATCCAATGAAAGAAATAGTTCTCTCTTAACAGCCCTGAATAAAAGTGCCCTATTTGTCTAAATTTAGTCTTTAGAAGATAAGACCTAAGTGATTAGAGCCAGCTGATGTTTTGGGACACTTTATCAATTTCTAACAATCTTTACCCGTAATTCTGGTTTCTCCTGGAAGTCGAGGAATTTCTTCACAGAGGTCTCGAGTGAATCCGTCTCTTGAGCTCTGAAATAAAACAGGAGCATCAGAAAGAACTATAATGCTTTGTACAGGTTCTTTAGATCTCAGAAACACAAACTGAGCTAGCAAGATACTTTTTTTTAAAAAAAGAAAAAAATTGAAGAAAAATGAACATTAACAATGCTATAAAATTAGCGAATCACATTCGAATAACAACATAAGAAATGATTAGTAGCAATATTTATTTGCTATGCAATTGCTGGTCTGTTTTCAAAATAATGGAATACTTTTCAAAAAAATGGCTTTGCCAGTCAAATGATTCCAATTTTTTTATATAAATTATTCAAATTAAAGAAATAATGGCTTTGCACAGCCAACAAAAACCTGATTTCCAGCTCTGACATAAGAGTTAAAAGCCAAACATTAAAAATACTTTTACATTTTTCTAGATTTCCCATTATTCCCAGAAAAATGTTAGCATAAGCATAACAGGCCAGTCTGTTCTGGCAAGTTTCCTGCATACAATATGTAACATTCATCAGAGTAATCTTATAGTTTATGATCAAGGGAAAGTTTCATTTCAGTGTGGTCTCAACTCACCGGAATGACAAATCAGCCTTCTCTCAGGTCCAGCTCATCATATATATTAAGTTTCAGAGTTTGCTAAAATGATTTCTCCCAAAGGTAACTGAGTAAGAAGCTGAGCTAGCTTGTCTAGTAACCTCTAGCTCTCACTTAAGGCCTGGCACACTCACATAATATGGATGCAAGGGGGGGAAAAAGAGGTCTCTTGTGACCTCAAGGATTTAGCCATAATCCTCGCCTAGTTTCCCTAGTGACTTGTGAAGTACAAGAACCTACCTAATAAACCATCAAGCTTTAGGAGGGCTCTTTGGTGCTTTTCACGGCTGCCTTTCACTTCTTTCTCTCTTCGGTTTGGTCATTTTCCAATTTGCATTTAATTCATGTGTAAATGCCATAAATACCTTAGTGTGAATTTCAGAGAAGTGTTCAGCCCACCCCCTCCAGAGAGGGGCTTCAGTTGGAGAATGCCAGAGGCTCCTCTGACCACCTGTTTTCTTTCAGATTAGATGCAAGTTTACAGGCCAGCCTTAGAAAAATTTAAATTGCATTTGTTTGCACATTTTAATGAGGAGAATATTACATATTGCTTCAAGCCAGCAGTGTCTTTCTACACCCCGCCCCCCCAACACGCACACACAAAGAAAACTAAGTCATGAATCATGAAACTGAGGAGAAACTGACACTGGCAGTTAATACTTCATTTCACTAAGAAGCAGACAGAGAAACATAACTACCCTGTGGATCTTTTGAAAACCAAATTACTGGGCCAGTGGGAGAAAGCATTAATGATCACCAAAAAAGCATCTGGATAACAGAAACTAGTGTCTGAATGAAACAGGATATAGAAAGTATCCCAAAAGTCTTAGTGCAGTTTTAAGCTGTTAAAACTTTAAACTGAACTAAGACTTTTGGGACACCATATCTCTTAGGACAGTGGTGTCAATCTCAAATAGAAATAGAGGCTCTCAATCCACATCCCAAGGATTCCTGACAGCTCTGACTTAGTTTGAAAATGTAATGTTACCTATGTTTTATTATATCTGTATTGATTTTGTTAAATATTTCACAATTACAATTTAATTTGGTTCCAGCAGCACTCAGGAGTGTCTGACACCTCCATTTTAGGATATTAAAGGAACCTTATTACAATTTATTTCCCTGGGTTACCATGTGAATTTAGCACTGATCCAATATGATGTCATTTAAAGATTTTGAGTCCAAAGAGTTGGGTTCTAGACCCAGCTCTGTTATAACAAGCATAATAAAGAGCTTAAGGTTTGCAAAGTGCTATTACTGTCCTTATTTTACAGATGGGGAAACTGAGGCAGGCAGAGGTTAAATGACTTGGACAGGGTAGTATAGCTATTAAGTTTGTTGTTATTCAGTCATTTCAGTCCCATCTGACCCTTTGTGACCCCATTTGGGGTTTTTTTTTGGAGGGGGGGAAAGCAGGGCAATTGGGGTTAAGTGACTTGCCCAAGGTCACACAGCTAGTAAGTAAGTCTGAGGTCGAATTTGAACTCAGGTCCTCCTGACTCCAGGGCCAGTGCTCTACTCACTACGCCACCTAGCTGCCCCCATTTGGGGTTTTCTTGGCAGAGATACTGGAGTGGTTTGCCATTTCCTTCTCCAGCTCATTTGACAGATGAGGAAACTGAGGCAAACAGGGTGAAGTGACTTGCCTGAGGTCACACAGCTGGTAAGTGTCTGAGGCCAGATTTGAACTGAGGAAGATGTCTTCTGGACTCTAGGCCTGGCCCTTTATACATATACCACTTAGTGGCCCCAGCTAGCAAGTACCTGAGGTCAAATTTGAACTCAGGTCCTCTTGACCCAAGGTTCAGCACTCTATTCATCTTTGCCAAATCACTAAACCTTTTCTGAGTCTCAGTTTCTTCATCTGTAAAATGGGGGCTGAAGTACCTATCCTACTTCCCTCACAGGGTTTTTATGAGTGTCTAAGCAGTTAATGAAAAGTGCTTTGAAAAGTATAAAAGGCTTCATAAATATAAAATATGTTACTTCTGTACAAAATCAGATAGGAAAGGATCTGATTTCAATCACCATTTTAGGGAGCTCCCTCCATCAATACAGTCATCTATGACTTAGCTAAATCCTAGGGTTGCCTGAGGCACAGAGAGTTTTGGAGACTTGTCCAGGGTCAAACAATTAATACACGTTAGAGAGCTGTGTTAAACCTGAGTCTTTCTGACTTTAACCCCATTGTCTCCACCACACTAGACTGTCTCATTTCAATATAATAACAGCAGAAAAATACAAGGCACTGACTAATGAACGCAATATAAAAACAAGCAGAGAAGCTATACTTACCCTCCTAATAGAATCATTCTCCAAGGAGCGGGAGTTATATTTAGGTGTGGGTGCTGAAGCCATCCTGGAAGATTTGACAAGAAAGATAACGTTTAAGTATCGAACCAAAGTATAAATAATAATTAGAATTGGAATATTATATATTTTCCAATTTGATGTGACATATACTTGTTAAACTCTCACAGAATACAGAGACGACATTGTTGCGGGGGGGAGAAAAAAGAGATCATGTTTAAATGAGGTCCCTGCCCTCATGGAGCTTATAGTCTAGTAGAAAATGACATGTATGTAATACAGCCCCAAATAATCCATGAGTTCACCACATAGAGTTAAGAGGACATGAATTCAAATCTCAGCTCTACTGCTTAGTATGTCTGTGACTCCTTAACCTATGGTTCTCAGTTTCCTTATGCATAGGTTTATATATGCAGACATGTTTGACTTTTCCTTCTTTCTCTTACAATGTATGATCTTGAGATGAGTATATTAGAAACAAAGTACTATGTATGGTGGGGGTCTCATCTCTGACTAGAAGAATCAGGAGAGGCTTCCAGAAAAGCTTAGCCTTTAAGTTAAACTTAAGGGATGGGCAAGAATTTAACAGGCTGAGTGGGGAGGATGTTCCAGACACAGGCAACAAAGTGAACAAAGGCATGGAAGTGGAAAAATACATACAAGTGTAAGGGAGGGCAAGTGTTACAGTTTGGTTGGAGTACTGAGCATGTGGAAAGGAACAGTAAGATAAAATACCAGTCAAAGATTTCGAAGGCCTTTTGAACTCCAGGCAAAACACTCTGAACTTTATTCAGCAGACATTAAGGATTCATTGAAGGGTTCTGAGCAAAATAGTGACCTGACCATATCTCTTCATATGGAACAGTAGCTTGGCAGCTCTAACAGAAAAGAGACATTGAAGGGGGGAGAAAATAGAAGAAAAATTTACTAGGAGGCTATTCCAAGAGTCCAACCAGGTGGTAATTAAGGGTCTAGCCCCTGATTAGCAGCAGTAGAAAAGAAGAGGGGGACAGAGACTGGACATATTAGAGAGGTAACTGACAGGATGAGGGAAGCCAAGGAAAGAGTAAAAATGACATACATTTTATAGTGCCAAAGAAATGGAAACAAAAGTAGGTGCCTATCAATTGGGGAATGGTCAAACAAGTTGTGGTACATGAATGCAATGGAAAATTAGTGAGCTATAAGAAATTATGACTATGATGGATACGGAGAAGTATCAGAAGACTTATATGAACTGAAACAAAGCAAAATAAGGAAAACCAGAAAAAGAACATACAGGACTACAATAATATAAATGGAAAAACCAACAAAATAATTGTAACTGAATGCCATGAAGTTATTATGACTAAGCTTGATCCCCAAGAAGAGAAAAGAAAAAGTTCCTCCTCCATTTCTTTGCAGAGGTGGGGCCTATGGGTGTGAAACACTGCAAATGTCTGACTTTTTCTTTTTTTTGATTAGTTAGTATTTGAGTGATTGAAACGAAGCTGCATGTTAAAATTTTATTAATATTTTACTTTCTGGGCTTCTAAAAAGACCTCCTTTAATTTCTTTCAAGATCCAACTGTGTGGGCTCATGGTAATTTACATGGTGGGGTTAGAAACAGTTGTAACACAGAGTATAATGAAGAAGCTCCTATAAAAATGTACATGTATATTGGAAGGTGACCAGAGAGAAAATAATAAAGATCCAATTCCAATTACTCAAAGGCTGATTAGTTTGTGGATTGCCCATAGACCCCGGGCTTCTGCTTGTCTTCCCTGCTGCCAACCTTTGAGCTAATTCTTCTTTTTTATGTGTTGGTTAGTTTTGCTGGACTGTTTTTCTTCTGTTATGAATGTTAAGAATGGCTCTCTTGGAGTGAGGGAAACAGATATATTGGGAAATGTAGGAGATATTAAAAATAAGTCAATACATTTTTCCAAGAGTTTAACATGATATATTTATTCTTCAAGTTAAAAAGTTTTAGAAGTAGAATGGATTTGATTTAAATTAGTCTAAATTTGTCAGGAAAACATGATTTAATCAATCCTTCCCTGAAAAAATATATTCTTTTATATAACTAATATATATTCTTCACAATTTAGTTAGTACCAGAGGACTTATTCTTAGGAGGGATGCAGTGTGCATTTTAAAGCTGTGCTTTATTTGTTTTTTTTAGATCAATGTGACCTCTAAATAAAGTCTGCATTATAGAATAAAAAACAAGTTTCAATTGTATTGGTTCAGTTCTCATGAGAGGAGCAGCTCCATCTACTGTATGTTTTCAAATGCAAGGAAAGAATGAAGACGGCCCGGCTGTCCCCAAAAGACTAAAAAAGAAGCTTCTTACATTTATTGATTGAACAAACAACATATGAAAGTCTGATCAAGACCTGACCAAGAAACTGATTTTTAAAAAATTTAGTCAATAAATTAGCCAAAATTTAGACTATAAATAAAAGCTTAAAGCAGGTCATTACAAAGACTTGAAAGTACAGTATAATGAGGCTAGGCTACTTGGATATGCAAACAGACCTGCAGCTTGGAAACCTGACAAACCAAGTCATTAGAGGGGTCCCTGAGGTAGTCAAGAGGGTTAAAGGCTGGCAAGAAGACAAGGAACAAAGAATCTCATGACATCATGGGAAGAGGAACTCTCTCTTGAATCTCCTAACGTCTAGCTGAAGATCTGGCTAGAAATGACAACCCTCATGAATCTGGGCATTGTTTCTCAACCACCAAAATTTGTCCACAGCTAGGGAAGGTGGAATCCACCTCAAAAGAGGAACAAGGTGACAGAAAAGTACATGTGAGAGAGAGAAGACAGATGATCAGAGTAGGGGGCTGGGATGAGGAGATAAAGAGAAGTTTATTCTCCCCCCCTTCTGGCTCCTCTTCCTTTCCTTCTTTCCTTTATTCCTTCTTTCTCTGTTTCTCTTAGAATAGCAGAAATAAAAGTGTTTTTCTTTCTTCTTAATTTCTTTTTTTCTAACTTTCTTCTCTCTCCTTTTTCTTCTCTTTCTTTCCCTTTCCTCTATTCTTTCTCCTTCTCCAAAAGAAACAGGAAAAGTTAAACTTTCATATTCTCTGACTGAAAGAAGAGAGTTATTCTTTTCTCTCTTTTTTTCCTATCTGGTTTTCTCAGAAAATTTTTTTCTATTCTGTCTCTCTCTAAAGTTGCTTTCCCTTTCTCTAAGAGAAACAGAGCAAGTTACTCTTTTTAAAGACTCTCTTGCTTTTTCTTTTACTCTGCCTTCTTTGTTTTTGGAGAAAAACAGTTTCTCCCTCCCCTTCTCCCCCTTCCTTTCCTTTCCTCTTCCTCTCCCCTCTCATTCCCCCCTCCCTTCTGTTTCTCTAAGAGAGAGAGAGAAAATGAAAGCTTCTCTTTCCTGACCCTCTCTTTTCTCTAAAACGACAAAAAATCAGTCCACAGCTCAGGAAGGTAAAAACCATCTCCCTAGAGAAACAGGTCAACAGGAAAGTACTGAGCTAGATCTAGTACAACTTGTAGAAAGGGAAAGGTGAATGATCAGAACTAGAGGATGGGAAAAAAGGGAAGGGGAGTGGGGGGAGGAGGTTTCTAGTAGCCAAATCCCTGACCTCTCTTCTTCAAGAGACTAAAGGAGTTGGGCAACCAATGGAAATGGCTTTGAACTTGCACAAGTTGGGCTAAGAGCTTTCTAAAACTTCATTATTTTTCTCTTCTTTCTTGTGTTCCAGAAGGGGAAACAATCAATAATCAACTTGGTGCCTCTTTATTGTGAATAGGGCCACTACTAGGGAAGGCTTGGCCCTTCTAAGTGCCTAACATTGCTTGGCAATATTTAATAACACAAGGGAAAAACAAAGAATCAAATTGATCAACAGGGGTGAGCTGGGCTGCTCTCCTGGGGCTGGCTCGAGGACTAAGGAGAAGGTCTTGATTGTAATGTATTAATAGTGTTATTGTGAAAAGATGTTGGTTGGGACAACTATATAAGAGGCATGCCTATACGGGCAAAGGGGGATTGTATTTCTCTTAATCACATGCAGTGAATTCTAATTTGCTAGGTTTTTATTTCACCTTGAGAACTGTTTGTGGCCAAATATAAGGGCACTTTTCCCCTTGTTTTTTCACTTTTCCAGTGAAGTAGAAGTGAAATTCAAGAATACTATTATACCTAGAGTCTCTTTCAATAGCATGAAATTTGAAAAATAAATAAAACCTTTCCAGGTGATTTCTGAAAGTTTTTTCTTTTGTCTCAACTTTTAGGTTGAGCATCAAAGAATTTCAGGTCATTTCTGAGGCTGTCTTTTCCTGAGCTTGGTGTTTCTATCATTGAAAAAAAAATGTCAATTAAATGAGAGTTCCATTCTATAATTTAAATGTCAGTTAACCCATAATTTACTGTATGCACTTATGCTGATTGGCAGTACTTAGGCTACATAATACTTTGTGACACTGTATAAACAAAGCTTTCAGATTATTAGGCCACCTAAGAGGGTGAGCAAATTTAAGACAAGCCTTCAAGTTTTTTCTCCCCATCAAAAGCTATTTGGGAAAGTGGGAAAAAGGTTTTAATATTTCCACCAGTTTTGAAAACATTTTGTGATGTTTTTATTTCTACTTTTTTCTAGCTTTTAGATCTTTCAAAAAATAAAATACTATCAAAAACTAACAACAATCATTTGTTTCATCTTATACACATGTCCTCTGACCTAACCCAGTAGAATGTTTCTAAATGAGAAAGAACATTCTCCGGCTATGGAAAAGAATAGTGTACTATCTGTCTTATGGTAAGATTATGCTTCTAACCTACAGACAACGCCATTAGGTTACGTTTTGTCAAAACGATGTCCATCCAATTGCACAATAGACAGCTTCAGGGCTAGTCACTGCTTCTGTATTCCCTGACTACCTCACTGATTAACACATTGTACTCCCAAATCATCTAGCTTGGTGATTTTAGATGCAACCATTTCAAAAGTTTTGTGAACTAGGATAAGCAAAAGTAATCCCGACATGGTCAATATCACCTTTTCCAAAGCTGAAACAAGTCTTTCCAGCTACCTTTTTCTAAAGCATGCCCATTACCATGATGAAAACCAGACAATATTAGACTTCCCCTGTGTACCTGTTCTCGTAGAGTTCCTAACAGAGGAACAGAGTCCTTTTATTTGGCCCCAAGTACCTAGAACTATGCCATAAGTTTCTTGGGGGTGACTTTAACTAGTATCTACTTGAAAACAATAAGAGAATACTGTCCATAACAAATATGTATATAAAAAGTAGGATCTGATTACATTGGTTTCCTAAAAAATAAAATAAAATAAAAACCAAAACCTAGAGCTATGCCAGACCATAACACAGGACCAAATCTTTAGAGCTAAATGGGACCACGGAGATCATCTAACTAACCCTCTCATTTTATAAAAAGGAAAAGAAAGCCCAGAGAAGTTGTGACTCACCCAATATCACTAAGCTAGTGTGATATTGCCAGAATTTGAACCCTCTGACTCCTAATCCAGAGCTCTTTCTTTTGTGCCATGTACAAAAGTTGAAAAAACAAATAGACAGTAATGTACTATTTATTCAGCTGTGCGACCTTGGGCAAAGGATTTAACTCTTTGGGCCTCAGCTTCCTCATCTGTAAAATTAAGGGGCTGGACTGAGCAATTTCCGAGTTCCACCACAACTCTAACATTCTTTGATTTTCAGTTCATCACTGGTAGGCTGGTCACATGACCCATGGAACAGAGTCTATGTAATCAGCTCTAACATACTACCTTTCCTTACACTCAGAAATTCACTCTTAATTTTGTTTCAAGTTGATCTTTATGATTAATTTGAAAGATCCTAGTTCTATAAGACATATGACAACCTTTGGCCAAAAGCAATAAGATTCTGAGCCAGTAAGGAATGTGCTTTGGATTATATTTAATCACAGAAATGCTTGTGACCAATGACAAAGATGTTCAAGATACTTGACTAGTTTATACATGTATAGTGTGGCCTTGGAACATCTTCCTATGTTTCCCCTACTGATTTCTATCAAAGTACTTGCAGAAGGAAAATGCTTTGTAAATTCTTTAGGAAAACACCCACTTCCAATGTCTGGTACCTCTAGAAGCAAGATAAAGATGATCAAGTTCAAGAACTACATGCACAAATAACTGAAACAACATCAAGAATCCAAGGTCAGACATCTCACATCCTAGGTCAAGATTAATTCTAAATGGACACGTGACTTAGTTATGAAAGGTGACATCACAAGGTAATTAGAAGAACAAGGGAGAATTTATCTTTTTGATCTGCAGATAGAGGAAGAGTTTATGACAGAGAGCATCACAGGATCATCTCCTGTGACAAACAAATTTAATTACATAATTTTTTAAAACTTGTACAAACAAAACTAGTGCAGTTAAATTGAAGGGAAATGGCTAACTGGAAGAAAATCTTTGCCATAAGTTTCTCTGATAAAGGTCTCATACCCAAGGTATTATAACAGTTAAAATTAAGGTAGCCTGAAGCACAAAGTTCTGAACATGATAAACGTATTAGTAAAGAGTGAATTTGCCAATTAGTGGGATGTCAGCTTCCCCAGCACAGGTAAGACCCGTATTAGGGGGATGACTTGCTTTGATACTTTTGGGGAGGACAGAACAAAGAACAGGACTTCATTGGTGGGGAACAAGTTGTGATTGGTTAAAAGAGCTTGACATCATGAATAGCAAAACCAATAAAACTAGTTACAGAGCTGAGGCATGGGGCATAATATGATTGGCTGGGAACTGGGAATAAGGGGCTACCAACAATCCTCTCCTTCCCTCCTGTGACTAAGAAATGTTCATTGTTTGAGTCCACCTACAAGGTTGGAGATAGCGGACCAGTCTAGTTTGGATAACAAACCAGACATCCTGGAACGACTGCTTGGTGGTATAAAGATCCTGGAACAGTCTCTGGTGTTCACCTGCCTCCTTCAAATTAAGAGATTTCCTTGACACAAGAATAGAAAAGTGATGATCAGGAGAACTGGCTGTCTAAACATAACTCATTACAGCCCATCTGAATGTCTGAATTAAATTAGTTCAGAGACAAAGAACCATGACTTAGACAATTACAGTGAATTATAAATAGGATCAATTAAAAAAAATCAATCTGATTATTTCAGTATATAAGCAACTGATCCAAATGTGCAAGAATAAGAGTCATTCCCCATTAGGTAAATGGTCAAAGGATATGAACAGGGAGTTTTTAAAGGAAGAAATCCAAGCTAGCAACACACATAGGAAAAATGCTCCAAATCAATAGTATAGAAATGCAAATTAAAGAAAGCAACTCTTAAGCTCTATCTCACATCCAACAGGCACACATATTCCCAGTTGCGGGAGCTGTGAATTGGTCCAGTCACTCTGGAAAACAATTTGCCCCAAAGTCATCAAACTATACATACCCTTTGCCCTATGATACCACTACAAGGCATATATCCCAAAAGAATCAAAGATGCTGGCTCTTTTCATAGTGGCAAAAATCTGGAAACTAAGGAGGTACCCAGTTTTTGGGGAACGGCCAAACAAATTATGGTATATGAATGTAATGAACTGCACGATAAAGAATGATAAAATGGACAGTTTCAGAGAAAACTGCAAAGATCTGTATGAACTGATACAGAATGAAGTGAACACAACCAAGAGAACAATTTTTATAATGACAACAACATTGCATAAAGACAAACGACTCTGAAAGACTGATCAATACGATGACAAACCAGGATTCCAGAGAACCAGTGATGGTACCCATCTCCTAACAAAGGTGATGGGATTCAAAATGCAGAAAGGCCAATGAGGGAATTTTCTTTGATTATGCATATTTTTTATTTGGGTTTTCTTTTTCTTCTTTCTTTTTTTTTGGTTGTTCAAATGGGGGGGAGGAGGAAAAATACTTATTAATTGGAAAAATAATAAAATTAAGCAAAAACAAACATAAAAAGTCCATGTCACAGAGCTATGTATTTCTGAAAGATGTTAACCCCAAGTTCCTAAAAGGCATAATAAGAAAGGACTAAAGAAGATTTGGGCCACTAACACTAAAGCCTGTACCCAAGCAGAGGCAAATGAGGCCTTTAGCAACACACTCTCAAAGGCTAAGACTTAAAACCCACAATCAACAAGTGCATGGAGCTCAAAGTCACCACAAAAATATATAAGCCCCAAGGTCACCAAGCCTACTGTGGTCAGAACCTGAACCTGCCACCCTAATGTCACCCTGCCTACTGAGTCTAAGGTATTCAAATCCAAGGTTGTATGACCCCGGGACTCCTCAAGACTGTCAGTCCCAAGCCTACATACTTTAAGGCAAAAGTACTAGTATGAACTCTGAATGATATTTTTCCCTATCTATGGCACCATTACCAGGGCAGAAGAGGAGGACAGAAGAAAAACAAATTAGGAAGTTTTCTATATGAACTAGCAATTTTCTATATAACTAAGACAGTTAATAATTTCAAATATCCAAAAGCCACCCTGCAAAGATATCACATCCTCCCATCCCCACCCTACCGCCCCCCCCCCACACACTTAAGTGGGATCAGTCAACTCACCACCAGGGGACTTAATATCTGAGAGTGAACAAAGGTCTAAAATAAGAACAAGAAGATCAAGTTGTGCCAACATGCCAATCACTTGGCACGCACAGCCATTATATCCAGCAAGTACATAAAAAATTTGCTGAATTGAATTGCTGACTCTAGATCATAAGAAAACTTTTTGTTGAATTTCCCCCTAAAGTTGTATATTCCAGAAAAATGACTTTAATGTTTTACATGTGAAACTTTATATAGAGGTAAAATTTAAAGAAAATACTAACATGTCAAGAGCAGCAATAGCAAGGAAAGGGCTAAGCTCTACATAATACCCACTTTTGAACTTATATACCAATACCTTATTTTAAAGGTTTTTTAAATTTTCATTTTTTTTTATGAGCTCAACATCTACTTTCCACGGTCACCCACTTATAGAATAACAGTTGAAAAGGTCCTTGAGGGTCATCTAATTGGACCTTTCACTATGCATGCATGAGAGGCAGCTGGTGGCACAGCGCACAGTGCAATGAACCTGGAGTCAGGAAGACTTGAATTCAAATTCAGCCTCAGACACTTCCTAGCTGTGTGTTCCTGGGCAAGTCACTTTACCCTGTCTGCCTTAGTTTCCTCATCTGTAAAATGGGGATCATAATACCACCTATCTCACAAAGTTGTGAAGATCTAGTGCTAGCAGAGATCTGTAGTGCTCATCTAGTCTAACCCCTCATTTAAATGATAAGCAAACTGAGGCTTACAACTTTGTGTGACTATGGGAAAATCACTCATCCCCTCTGTGTTTCAGCTTCTTCATCTATAAAATGAGAAAGCTGCACTAGATTTGAACCCTTTTTTGTACTTCTTTTGACACTCTGATTAAGCCTATGGATACATTCTCACAATAATGGTTTTAAATGCATAAAATGCATTTAATATTAAATTAAATGCATAAAATAACACAAAGAGGATTACAAAGGACAATCAAATATACTGAAATACAGTTACCAAAGGAGATTTTTTTGTAAAGTTCGTACAGTCAGATTAAGAACCCCTGGAATAGGTGATTTCTAAGACCTTTTCCAACTCTAAATCTCCAATTCTGTGATCCTATGATATTCATCAGGGACTGTTCTAATCGAAAGTTTTTTCTTATAAAGAGCTGAAATGGGCCTCTCTCATTTCCCACTGGTCTTAGTTTCATCCTCTGCAGCACTATACAGATTAGGTCTTTGCAATGGCAGTTGCAAAAAAATCCCCTTTTTTCCTAGGGAAAAGGGTTGAAAAATTATTCTGTAAATAATTTTCTTCCCAAAATATTGGGGGGACCATATAAGGTAGAAAACACCCCCAAAACACAATAATACTTATTAAATACACACACACACATACATACGTACATTCTCTCTCCAAGATTTACTCATACATTTTCTGTTTTAAATCTGCCATCTGCCACCTCCCCCAAAGTCCATTCCCTAACACTTCTTAGATGTTACATGACCTCAAACTCACTTTCTTCCACTTAATTGGTTCCCACTCCCAAATATCTCATTCCTGTAAATGGCATCATCACTTTCCTACTAAGACTTAAAACCCTGGAGCAGTCTTTGACTCTTGACTCTCTTTTATTTCTCATGCTCGGGTATTAACTCTTTAGCATTTCCTTCCTTCAGTATGCCTCGGATATCTGGCCCTTCTCACTATTCTAGCCCTCATCTCATATAAGAATGACTAAAACAGCCTGCAGACTGACTTCTCTGATTCTAGCCTGCCCCCTTCTCTAATTTAACCTGCTCACCACTCCCTGATAACCTTCATTTAATCACTATTTTCATCATGTCTTTTCCCTCAAAAGTTTTCAGGGGCTCCATATTTCCTAGTGCAACAAATCTAAATTCCTCTGCCTGCCCTTGAAGACTCTCCATAATCTGACCACTACTTGCCTATTAGCTCTTAACTCCCAATACTCTACTACCCTCTCATTCAAGTCTGGACAGCTTCCTGTTGTTGTCCAGTCATGTGTCTGACTCTTTGTGACCCCATTTGGGGTTTTCTTGGCAGAAATACTGGAGTGGTTTGCCATTTCCTTCCTCAGCTCATTTGACAGATGAGGAAACTGAGGCAAACAGGGTAAAGTGACTTGCCCAGGGTCACACAGCTAGTAAGTGTCTGAGGCCAGATTTGAACTCTAGATCTCTATCCACTGTGCCCCCTAGCTGGGAATCTAAATCCTATCAATCCTTCAAGGCCCATCTTGTCTTACCTCCTCCATGATGCTTCCCTCAACTACTTCAGTCCACATTAATCTCTCCCTACTCCTACTTCCTAAACACATCACATATGCTGCCCTTTTTAAATGCTTACTATTACTTGGGAATACCAACTTGTACTCTTCTCAGTTTCACATGCATATGTTTTATCTCCCCAAGTACCCTGTTAGCACCTTGAAGGCAGAGGTTCCAGCAATATTTTGGTAAGCACCACAACCTCCAGCAATAGGAAGAGAAGTACTAGCTGACTTAAAATAAAATACTTCTCACATGTAAAGTGTTTTAGAAACCTTGAAGTACTCACTAGATCAGGGGTTGGGAAATTTACAGCGCTCTCTCCCCCTTTTGGTGGGTGCCTGTTTTCATAGCGCCAATGAGCTAAGAATGGTTTTTACATCTTGAAATAAAGTTTTATTGTATTTTAAAATATAAAAACCATTCACAGTTTGTAGGCCATATAAAAACAGGTGGAGGGCTGGATTTGGCTTACTGACCTCCTCTGTACTATAAAAATGCTACTTCTTACTATTATTATCACTTGAAAGATCCACGGTTTCATCATTATAAAGAAGCCTTCCACCATTTCGGATGGTAGCTCCTAAACACTTAGTAGAAAGTTTCTTGAGTTGCTGTGGCTGAAAACAAAAATCTCTTCACAGCCAACTTCCCGGTGATGAGCTTTTCCAAACTTAACTTGGCTGGTCCTCAGATGCCAGACACACAATCCATCAGCAGGCCTGTACTCAAAGCCTTTCAAGTTTGAGAGAACCTGGCAGAGCTTAAGCAATACCGATATTATCTTTGGGAATTTTAAAAAATACTTGTCTTTGAATAATATTTAGTGCTAACAAGATTATCAACAAGTAAAGGGTTAAAAGAACAATCATTTTCAAAAATAATTATAAGGACAACTTAACTCTGTATTGTCAACAAGCCACCTACAGTAGAAGAGCCATTTTTTCCCATTAGTTTCCAAACCGTTCTGGGCTGTTAGGGGAAAGGGCAGCATGTCCCGCCACAGTTTGTCACTATCCTATTAAAGCAGCTCCAGCCTCGAATTGAATTTGTTGGTTCCCATCCACCTAATGCCAACTTCCCTCTTACCTGACAATGGAATGAATAGTGGCTAGTGCCCCCAAGGGCACCACTAAGCATAAAGCATAGTTCAATAACTATTTGCTGACAATGTTTCACCTTATCGGACGTGGCATTAGCACCAAAAAGTTGATTGTGTATAGGTACTTAAAAATAAACTAATTAGCTATTCGGTAACATCAGGATTATTGCACACCAAATACCTAAAGGGATTATGTGTACATGTGTGTTTTTTAAGCAAAGCCTGATTTTACAGGGAAAGAATATGTTTGTTTTAAAGACTATTCTCCACTAACAAAAATGCAAGTAAATCTGGCATTGTTTCAGAAATGCCTAAAAGTAAAATGTTTATATGTCACTTACCTAAGGACAAATTGATTTGAATTAATGTTTTGAGCAAATATGAAAGCTGGCTGGAAGGATCAAAAATATTTTCTTAAAGTGAAGACAGAAATTAGAAATCTCAAAAAGGCAATTAGATGAGTTAACAGATGTTTTCAAAAGTGCAACTAACTAAAGCTCAAATCCATATCCAGAAATAGTAATAAGGTGACGGTGACAATTAAAAAATTCTCAATAGTTTCATTTCACATTGTTTAAGAATGGTTTTATTTAGTTTGAGTCCTAAATATTGGGGAATAATTGATTAAAATACTGTTAGGTCCAAAAAAAGTTTCACAAACTATCACAGAGAAACTGATAAATACTTTTGAAAGAGCCAAATGTGGCAAATTGTGCTGTGTGTGTGTGTATGTGTGTGTTTAATTTATGGCAAGAAAGCATTAATATAGTTTGACTATATATGGAAGGGTAATGTGAAAGTCTCCTGTTTATGTTAAATAAGTTTCACAGTAGGGCTAAACAACATGAAACAAAGACAACTCAGAGGGATGATTATAATAGTATTGAAAGAAGTATTTTCTGATCTGAAGACTTTTAAAACTAAGAAGAAAAATAAGAAAAATAAAAGCAAATACTAAGACATTTACCATTATTCTTCAACACAGATGACATGCATATCAAGCAAAAAATAAAGTTCTCAAACAAGAGAAATCCGATGAGTAGAGAAACAATTTCACATGAAAAAGATATCTACGAATTTTAGGGCCACTACCATTTCAGCATTATCATCAAAATCATAACTTATCTGTTTTATATGTTGTATCTACCAATGGAATATAAACTCCTTAAGGAGATTTTTAAAGGGAAAACAAGTTACATTGGTACTTAAAAAGCAATCACTCTCTCTCAGGGTCCATAGGAGGCATACTATGAAAAAAGTGATGCTAATTCAAGTAGTTGATTTAAATGTGTGTGTTTCCAAGTGCTCTCTCATTGGTTATGTACAGGAAGGCTCAAAAACTAGTAGGTGAAATACACAGACACAGGACAAAAGGCCCTTTGTCTCAGTCAGTTTGACTGAGACAACACTGTCCTGCCAGACAGAAAGATTTCAGGCTGCGTTCCAGGACCAACAACACTAAGAGTAGAAACCACCTACAAAGCATGATTTAAGGCTGCCAAAAACCCAAACTATCCCATAATTTTCCCTTCACTATCCTTCCCCAGCTCCGTACTGCTCTCTCTCCTACCTGGTCAGGTTCTACTCTTTAAATCACTCATATGTTCAAATCGCATGAATTTCAATTTCAGCTTTCAAGGAGCCAAGTGGACCCAGACATTTGGCCACATAGGATTTTTGGAGGTTGGACCCTACTGGCCTATTAGTTCATGTGTGGCAGCTAATTAGGTAAAATGTTTTGCTAAAATCTCATGCAGGCCAGACTCAGAAGACGAGGTCCCCCATGATTTAGAGTTGGAAGGGACTTCAGAGGTCATCTAGTCCAACCCCCTCATTTTATAGATAAAGAAACTGAGGGTCAGGGAGAGATCTGCAGTAGCAGGATATGAATCCCTGTCCTCTGACTCCAAATGCAGTGCTTGGCCTAGATGCTCTCTAAAGTCTCTTGTAGCTCTAAAAATCAGTAATTCCAGAATTTGTTTCTCATCCTCTTTCCTACTCCCCAATTCTTAAACCTCTCTCAAAAAAGTATAGATTGTAAAAAATGAGACTAGGACTATGACTGGACTAGAACTCTACAATCCCACCTCACTGTGAAATCATCATTCGTCCCATGCCGTCCCTGTCCCTGAGTATCTAATGCCCATTGTCCACTTTTGCCATCGCACTTTGGCTGAAGAACATGGCTGGAGCAAGTTACAAAATTCTGATCTCTGGGCCCGCCACAGATTCCTGCTAGCATCCCTCTCCGCACCGCACTTGTGAGACTCCTCCTGCCATATTCTTTTCTGTTCTAGGTGTCAAGTTCTAGAACATGACAAAGCAGGATGTGTCTAAAGAAGGGATTTTAGTGAAGGATCTGGAAGGCATGAGCAATGACCGAAGGGACCAGTGAGGTGTAACATGAACATGAGAGGATTTAGAAGGGATGAGATTCCAACATATATGAAAGAAGAATACTGCTCTGTGTAGCTCCAACTAACAAAACTAGGATCGATGGGTAGAAATTACAGGGAGACAAACTTCAGCCCAACGCAAGGAAGAACTTTCTGAGAAACAGACCATTTCAAAAACAGAGGGCCAGTGAGCTCTCAGGCCTTGGAAATGGCCACTTGTCAGGCCTGGGAGTGAGGGCATTTGCACAGCAGTTGTACTAGATGACCTCTGGGGTCTCTTCCAATCTTCTGAGACTATGAAGCTAATCCATCAGGCTCAATACTCAGGAAACCACGAGGGCATAAATGTAAGTGGCATTTATACAGCACTTTAAAGTTCACAAAGCACTTCACATATATGATCTTATTTGAGCCTCATGACAACCCTGAGGGATAGGTGCTACAGGTATGAATAGCTCCATTTTACTGAAGGTGAAACCATGGCTCAGAAAGGTTAAGTGACTTGTCTCAGATCACACAGATCCAAAGGGTCAGCAGCAGAATTTGAACCCTAGTCTTTCCAACTCCACATCTAGCACTCCAGCTACCACACCAGAGACCTCCAAAGTAGTGACCTAGCATGACCCCAAGTGGAGGGTGGGAAGAGGGATCCCATCCCACCTCATCCACAAAGATGGGACTTGCCTCCAACACTACTACACCTATTCTTTACACATTATCTCTTAACACTTCCCTAAGTCTGGCCCTTCCCTATACTGTGTAGGCTCCTAACCTTCCCCCTTCTGCCCTTGGGCTTTTGCTATTAGGGTAATTATAAAGTTCAATACCACCAGTCATCCATAGTAACAGCTACACAGATGCCATTGGGAAAATCATAATGATGATCTTCCCCTACCTCCTGCCCCCAGATCACCTGGTGGCTATGGCTGTGGCCTCACCTAACTGGTCTCCATGTCAAGTCTCTCCCCACACTCCTCCATCCCCTACCCATAAGTCCCTATCACCTCTAGGATCAAATATAGACTCTTCCATTTGGCATTTAAAGCACTTTACCTGGCTCCAAACTGCCTTTCCAGCCTTATTAGTAGTTACTATTCTCCTTCCCATATTCTATGGTCCCCACCTCCACAGCAACCACAGCTACTGAAGACCAAGAAAGGAAGTCCTTGGGTGGGGAGTGTGGAGAGGGGGAAGAAGGGAACAAGCATTTATCAAGTACCTACTATGTGCCAAGCACTATTCTGAGCACTTCATAAATATTATCTCATTTGATCCCCATAACAATCCTGGAAGGTAGGTGCTATTACTATCCTCAATTTACAGTTGAAGAAACTGAGGCAGGCAGAAGTTAAGTGACTTGCCCAGAGTCACATGGCCAGTGTCTGCATCTAGATTTGAATTTAGGAGTCTTCTTGACTCCAGGCCCAACATTCTATCCACTGCACCACCAAGCCGCCTTGGCAATGCCAAATGGTTCAACATCAGAAACAGATATTATTTTATCAGTGGAAATGACATTAAGGAAGGTACATTAGCACCTGCTTTGCCACAGCACCTAAGGACCAAGGCATTTTCTATTTGTCTTACAGGTGAAACCACCCATAAGTGTTATCTCTTCCATTAGAATGTGAGGTCTTTAACAGCAGGGATGGTCTCTGCTGTTCTGGGAAGGGGAGACAGCGTATCCAGAGCAAGGGTGAGGGTCTGGGATAGAACTGAACAACAAGGAGATTAGAGATCTTTGTAGTAGCAGTTTTAGAAGGAATGAGGCGAAGGAAATTCAAAGTTCTTGAACATGGAAGTGGAACTTTTATGGGTGACAGCAAGATCAAGGCTATGATCATCCCTGTGCATAGCTGAGGCAGAGTAGAAGAAGGAGTCGTAGGAGTTAAACAGATTGAGAAACTGGGAAATTAAGGGGACTTGGGGGAACGTCAACATGATCCCTTAGATGAAGAAAGGAGTTAGAGGAAATAGAAAGACTATGAACCAAGCACTAAACTCATTGAAAAAGGAAGGAGAATGTCCTGAAGTCAGTCATTAATAGTAATTAATAATAATAAATACCGGAACCTGGATTAGGAAACTATATTAAGGTATGTTGTTATCCATTAGGCAGAACCATGTTAAGAAAAAAGGATGAATGTATATTGAAAACTTAATGCTCAGTTGAAATCAGAAGCCATTCACTCCTGCTTGTTGTTGCTGGATTGCTCAGTGACACACAAAGAAATAGGACTCCTGCTGAAAAGTTGTTACAGTAGCGACTTATGAACTATCACTTGATTGCTGTATCTTAAGAATAATTCATCTGTTTGGCTACATCGACCACATTTGACAATCAATTGTTAACAATTATTTACAATGTTACCCCAAGGGCATAAGGATTTAAAAACCGCACCATATTCAATCACATTGTTTTCAGTACAAAATATCATTAATAATTTGATATAGTTAGAACCAAACTATTTCTGTACCGTTAGTAAAACACTTTTGTATTAGTGAAATAAACATGTTTAAAAATATTGTTTTTAATCTTCATCTCATTCTTTTCAATTTCTATTTTTGTGCATATTTCATAATGTTAGTTACACATGTGTATTATTTATAAGTTATATGTTAACTTATCCATTATAAGTTATAAGTAGTACTATACTGATATGTTATTAATGTGTACTAATATTATGCCTCTGTTGTGGAATCGTGTTCAAAAGTTTTTTACTAATGGGGTGCTAGGGTAAAAATATTTGAAGAACCCTGCACCATGCCAAACTTTGCTGCCTCTGTATCCAGAGACACGATACACTGTTGGGTTCAGCTGAACAAAGCTATCTCCTTATTACATGCAACACGTAATGCTGAGATCAACCTGTATGATCTCAAGAAGGACCAGAGAAAAGTCAGAAGAATAAACAAGGCGCCCAAGGCAACAGTCCCACCAGCAGAAAGAAAACCAGTACCAATCTCAAGTACAAGAACTTCCTAATGTGAGTGAAAGGATCTCTCAGCAGGCATGAAGCAGTAAGCTCTTAAATGCAGAACCAAGGCTTCTTCACACTGGTGCTATATTAAGGGAGAGGGCTGGATCTGCCCACTACCCTGATTTTCCCATGCTCACAGTACCACTGTTCAAGGAACTTGCACAACAAGAATGAGAAACAGAAAAGTGAACCAATGGTCACCTGTCCAAGTCAAAGAAGCAATAAAACAGCCTGGTAATACTGCCCACGATTGAAGTATTGGTGAAGGGTCTGGGTGTGCCTTAACAGCAAAAAGATTCAAATCTTGCCTCTGAGACTTACTAGTTGTATGTCCCTAGGCAAGTCACAATAGCTTGGAGCCTCAGCTTCCTTATCTGCAAAATGGAGATAATAAAGCATCTAAGATTGTGAGAATCAAATGAGATAATGGATGTACTTTGCAACCCTTGTCAAATATGGGAGACTGCTAAGTCCCTCGTATTCATCTAAGACTACCAATTCTGAAAGGGGTATAGCAAACCAGGAAACAAGCCAGCTACCCTAGTCTTCTAGCCCATCCCTCAGGTAGAACATAAGCTCTCAAAGGACAAGAATGGTTTTTCCTTTTGTCCACGTATCTCAAGCACTGACCATAGTACTTGTACATAACAATAAATACTGGAGATCATCTAGTCCACTATCCTAATTTATAGATTAGAAGGCTAAGGACCAGGAAGGTCCAGTAGTTTGCCCAAGGTCACAAAAGCTTGTTGGACTGGAATTCTCCCCTATAGAGGGCGCTGTATCAAACATCCAGAAACCCAGAAATAGCCCCATTTACCATCCCTGGCTACTGAGATGGAAACAGCAGTGAAAGCCTGTGAATAATCCTGAGTTTTAAAAAAAGATGGGACACTTTAACCCATGCTCACTTTTAGGGAAAAAAACACCACACTCCAAAAGACTTCTCTAATTTGAGATAGCCCTATACATATACCCACCCTAGCAATGGAACCAAAAGAAGAGACAAAAAATCTCCTAATTTACCTTTGGCCTACAGCAGCAGATACATCAGTAGCCTAAAGGTATGGTAAATTCTGCTGAGGACAAACTTAGCCGATTGCTACTGACCAGCGGGGAGGCAGAACATCCATATAGAAAGCTCTGGATAATTCACTTCAGCAAGTATTTACCGTGTCTCTACTATGCCTAAAGCCCAAGGTAACCTGGTAGAATGCCAGAGGGTTGGTGTTTTGGAAACTAAGACATTAAGTTACAAATTTAAAGCGGTAAAGGCTCTCTACCAGGTTGAAATTATCAAATGATGATGACTGCCACCCCCACCCCCATTCCAACCCTTCCCCTCAATTTACAATAAACACCCTGTTCTCAATGGAACACGGAAATGATCGCTGATACAGGGGAGTGTGAGATGAGTGCTAGGAAGACATCTCAATAAAGTAGGATTAAAAATGCAAAGAAATATCACTCTTAAATAGAAAGTCAGAGGCAGCAACACCTGATTTGGCCCATGACCATGTCCAGTTTGGGGAGGGGAGGGAAGGGGAGTATTTCTTTCTAGGCACTGAACTAAGAACCATGCAATAAATACAGAGAAGTTTATAGGAAAAGTCAATCAAGCCTCAATGATTTTCAAAAGTTGTAAGAAGACTGGTTATCTTTGAATTGAGTTGGTAAACATCAAATGGCATACACAATTTTGTAGAAAAATTGGTACTTGGTTTTGTATGCAAACGGGATCATGAACAGAGAAGCTCAGAAATAAAGGACCACGTAAAAAAGACTGTAGCAAAATTTAGGATTCATTTATGTTAAAACTCCCCAAAAACAGAGACATGGAGAGAGCTTTTATTAATAGGACTAAAAGCCTAAAACTAAAGCCAAGAGCTAGCAATACTGGCAATGGTGGAACAATGGGAGCTTCTCCAATACAAG